>NW_019727793.1:2794-6137 GCF_002891405.2 Cryptotermes secundus | reverse complement strand
AGTACAAGGGACTTAGTCCCACCCCACTAGCAATAAAAAAAAGAAGACTGCTCCACTTTCTTCAATTATCCTATCATCGGGTGCTGTGTTCTCTTAGTACTGATGGAATCGTTAAATAACCTTACATATAATACGAAACATTTTCCACTGTTTTGTGTGTCACTCCTTTCCTTCCCAAAGATGCGTCAAATGTGAATTTCAATGTGTGTGTGTGTGCGCATGAGAATGTGTGTGCGCGCACACACACACACACACATAGATATATATTTCCCCTCCCCTTGAGAATATACAAATGAGCTTGTAACTAAAATGTAAGTATTTGTTAATACTGCAGGATAAGGATGCCGAAATAGGACAAAGAGAAGGATTCAGTGAGAAGGACCTCGAGAAGCTGAAGCTAATGTATGCAGATGTTTGATAAGAGATGACAAGTTATTTCAATGTGACAACAAAACTTCGCCAACATGTCAGTGCCCGCAGAGCCACTTAGTAAGAATGAAATTCATGTTAAAAACATGTAAACTTAAACATGTCAAATGTTACTGTCTATATTTCTTATGTTTCCCAAAGTGAACCAGAACATGATCACATTTCAGCTCATCCCAAACCCCTTCCATTTTCTGGGACAATCAATCTTATCACTGGTGGGCTCCACAGTGGTAACACAGGCTTGCATTGCAGTGTTACTGGCTCCCTTGGCCCTGAACACACACATAAAACGAACACCTATTGAGCAAGTCATATCTAACTCAAGGGACAGTCCTTCTGAAAAAAGCTAACAGTTGCTTAGTTAATCAATTAGTTAAGACTATCAGCATTTTATTACACCCGAACATTCATGACAGCCCTCCATTGATCCCATCCTGAAAGAGATGAATCCATTCCATGCTCTCCCAACCTGCTCCTTAAGATCCATTCTAATTTGACCCTCCCACCTACACCTAAGTTTTCTTCACAGTTCCTTGGCTACAGGTCTTCCTACAAAATTCTATATTGACTTTTATTCTTTCCCATGCATGCCACATGCCCTATACATTTCATCCTTCTTGATCTGATCATTCTAACAATACCTGGCAGTCTATCCAATATCATTTGTAGTTCCCTTAACAATGCTATCAGTTGCTCAAACTACACAGCATCAAGATCTCATGAGTGAATAATAAATATCAGAAAACATGGAAAGAAGGTGTTATGGTTTAATTTGTGGTAAATATTGTTTCTTGTTCATCATCAAGGAAGGGTGATACAAATTGTCCTCATGATTAGGAAGTTATTAAAATCTTCAAAATATGACAAGAATCAGACTCGTCATACTGAAGACTCTGCTGAACAAACTTGGAATGACATACTCTCCGAGATGTTTTAGATGAGTAAATTTGCTTGGAGGGACTGAAGAAAACTACAAAACCCTCAGTCAGCACAGCCCATCTGCAGGCTGAGATTCAAACTCAACCATGCCCATCTATGTTTTTCTTAGAAAACTACTGAATGCATTTTCTTTAAATTTGGTGCTCAGTGATATACAGATTTCATTATAGCTCTAAGAAGTCCAGCACATCACCTACAGCAGGAAACATATCTCTTGGCATTGGGAGAGAGTGAAAGACAAAATAAATTATACCCTTTCCTGGTCTTTGGCACAGTTTATATTGTCAGAACTGAGGTGGCAAGCCTCTGTGATGTAAAATACCAGTTCCAACAAGTCTGAACAATTAATAAAGCCAAAAGGAAAGACAAAGGCAAGAACTCCGTTATCATAAGTAAAAAATGAAGTGCTAATATATTTTAGCACACAAATTGCTTATGAAATTAGAATAAAAGCAATTAACCCTCTCTAAACTATGCTCTATGAAATAAAAAAAACAATCTTAACCTGTATCCTGAATATGCTGCCCCAAAAGTGGTATCAAAAGCATGACCAACTTGGATAAAAATAAGCAATTATTACTAGAAAATTAAAAAGGCTTAAATGCTAACCACTTGGGTTAGAAATGTGGGGTTTGCTCCTACGCGTTCAGAAAGACACGGCCATTTGCCTGTGTCCGTTTCTGATTAGAGTTCAAGAAGTTTGACCACACATGACATTTGATCCTGCAGCTTGCAGTATGCAACTTGAACTTAGCAACACAGCACATCTCCTATTGGCTAATGCAACATCAGCAGCCATGCCTCAAACATTGTAACATATGAATCTCCCTACAGTGTATAGGAAGCTAACCCCAAACTGCCAATTTTCTCGATACCAGTTCATCATTCCTAACATAAAACAGATGCCACTGAGGTCCATAACTTTTGTTGCAAACATTTCTGACACAACAAATATGTGAGAAAACAAAAGTTATAAAAGTTGTGTCTCAGCCTAATTAATAACACTCAATGTCATGAAGGTGTATGGTGAAGTGGGGGTGTGGCTCCACCATCCTTAACCTTGACACTAGATGCAGGTGAGTGGTCAGCTTCACATCCCAGTCATTTTACTCGTCATGAAACAACTCCTGGCACCCACTGGACAGAAGGGTCGGTGGGCCCCTGAATCAGTGGTCTGGACACTGGGTAGAGGAGAAAAATCTGTTCCCCCTGCCAGAAATCAAACCCTGAATCCACTGTCGTCCAGCCCACTGCCTAGTAGCTATAATGGCTGCCAACTATGCACAGCATAATGTGACTGACTTTGTCATTTCCACTTCCTCTCCTCCCACTCTTCATTCACTCAGTGTGACATCTTTCCTGACCTCTTGCTTCCCATCTTCATCTTGGTCTTCCTCGTGATTGTTCTCGACCTGACATCCATGCCTCAGGGATGGGACATTGAATTGTATTGTATTGTATTGGAGAGGGTGGGTTTCTCCATGCACTTAGACCAACTGTTGGTCCATTGTGCGTCCCCCTATGATATTCTACCAGTCTCTATTCCCTACCGGTACTGGTGCATGCCATCAGTCCCGACTCAGCCAGCTAGTTCGGCCTCTACTGGCTCAGCGGTATCTCGATGCTTCCCCCATCTACCAGAGGCGTTACAGACTACTGTTGGGCAGGAAATGTCCTGAATTTGGCTCAGTGGTCCCCTTGGGATATGAGGTCCTTCTACATGCCATAAAGCTATGACATGGGACCCACGGTTTAAAGTCCCTCATGGAGGACTTGTTCCCTGAATTTTTCCGCCCTTAAAAATTCCACGGCCTCCGCTGGGTTTGAACCCGCGTACCTTGAGTCACGAGGTGGAACGTTACCCCTAGACTACAGAGGCTGCTAGGGATGGGACATATGGAAATAGGAGACTTCTCAAGGCAAACGTACAGTGGGGCCCAGGTAACTGAGGTCTGACAGGAACCAATGACTATGA
>NW_019727793.1:0-2737 GCF_002891405.2 Cryptotermes secundus | reverse complement strand
CCCCTTGGGATATGAGGTCCTTCTACATGCCATAAAGCTATGACATGGGACCCACGGTTTAAAGTCCCTCATGGAGGACTTGTTCCCTGAATTTTTCCGCCCTTAAAAATTCCACGGCCTCCGCTGGGTTTGAACCCGCGTACCTTGAGTCACGAGGTGGAACGTTACCCCTAGACTACAGAGGCTGCTAGGGATGGGACATATGGAAATAGGAGACTTCTCAAGGCAAACGTACAGTGGGGCCCAGGTAACTGAGGTCTGACAGGAACCATGACAATGACTATGAATGACCCAGCAAGCCAGCAGCAGGTTCCAAAACTGCTTTCAACAATCACCAGTAAATCTGAATCTGCAATAATTGAACATCAAGGGCTATGAGGTATGCAAACTGCAGAGAGCATATTTAGAAAATATATTAGTACAGCATCAATTAATCAGAGAAGCATAAAAGAAAGACAACTTATATCTTAGGGACAAAGCTGTTTTCCAAGATAGCTTATGAGAAATTTACAAACTGCATTGGAATTTCTACATTAAGTTCCAATGCAATAACCTCAATGGGTTATCTTCATTCAGAATTTGCTATAAATATAGCATACTTTGTGTAAGAAATCTTTTAAGGGTACTTCATACCTTGTGTAGGCAACATTATACAAAGGATATCTGTATGCCCAACATGAATTCTAGCATGCTGAATATAGAATCTAACAACTTTCTAATGATATAGTAATGATTATGTTACTATCTGATTATAATGCAACCTCAAAAGTGTTTGACACAGTACATCATCTGGACAATGTCAGTCATCCTGAGTTTTAGCAGATACAGTGTTCTGGAAACTTTTTCCATGTGGAGGTGCATGAGAGGACAGGCTCCTATACAGCTGCATCTGTTAGAAACAGACAATCCTGATCACTGGGCGACTACAGGAGGGGACAGAAAGGAATGGATATAAGCATAAAAGATCACAAATTACTAATCTCTTTTATTACAAAATTACAAATGCATTATTACTGTACCAACAAAAACTCACAGCACCTTTCTGTAGGTAAAGGAAAAAGAGTATTAAGCAAATGAAGGCAACAGACATTGGTCTCGAATATAAAACATGACTTCACATTATTATATGTAACAATATGGTGGATGGTATTGAGGTGTCTAGCTCGAGCTCTATCATTTTATGTAATAATGTAGTTCATAGTAGTGGAACATCTTGTTTAAGTTGTATAAATATAAAAAGTGAACTTCAAAGAGTACAAGATGATCTTAAAACTGTTCGTTTATCATAGAGTTACTACAAAAAGAAGTTAGCTCAACATCGGAACAAGAATCCAGTGGTAACTATATCCATCATAAGGAGTGTGATGATTGGAGGCAAGTGAGAGTAAGTAAGGCAACTAAGAAGACAGTTAATTTATCACCTACTACTGACAACTGTGTTCAAACAGCAAGTCGCTATGCAGTGTTAAATAATCTTCAAGAACCGGTGAATCATTTTCCAAAGTCCATGTCACCTACTCCAAAAATAACAAGTGGGAAAAAGAAATCTCTTGGTGTAAAAAAGCATACCATTCTTCTGATAGGAGACAGTCACGCAAGGGGCATATCAGAAAGACTGGCTTCTCATTTGGGTTCTTCATATCAATGTACAGGTTATGTTAAACCTAATGCTGACTTAAAGATCATTACTTCAACTGCATCTTCAGCTGTAAAAAATCTTGATAAAAATGATGTTATAGTGTATGGTTGTGCTATGGATATTGCCAAGGATAATACTGCAAGTGGACTGAGATCAATTAGGAAATTTGTTCAGAAGTGCGCGCATACTAATGTGCTGATTTTAAATGCCCGTGAAAGATTTGATCTATTAGCCATATCATGTGTCAGTAAGGAAGTTGTTCATTATAAGAGGAAGATGAGTAAGCTGATCGAGTGTTGTGACTATGTTCAAGTAGTGAAAGTTGATCTACAAAGGAAGCAGTTCACGGCTCATGGAACGCACGTAAACAGACAAGGAAAAGATGTCATTGCTTGATGTTTGGTATCGGCAATACGCAATATTTTTATCTATCGCCACTGTGATTCACCTATTATATTAAAATGCGGAGAGGACCAACAAGATGGGGGTAGCAATGTGCAGGATGTTTAATGGAGACTGTGAATTAACTGCAAATAAGCCTCAAGGGAAGTGTCATAATAATTTAAATCCTAATTTAGAAAGTGATATATTACAAAATATAAGGAGTGATATTACCCAGAGTGCTCTGAGTGAAAGAGCGCAAAGTTTAGACTGTAGATTTTCAGATTTGGATAAAACACTTAGTGAGGTGAAACAAATAAGAATAGAAAACAGTACTATGCCTGCATCAGAGCATCCATCCATGGACATTACCTGTTCTATTGATCGGAAAAGGGTTAAAAAGCCTCCCAAAACTAGATCTGGTGCTCTTTTATGGGCATAGTATATCAATTTTCTGGGTTGTCTGTTAAGTTTAATAATCCTCTGATTCTCTTACATCAAAACATCGGAGGTCTCATCAGTAAAATGGATGAAATAATTGTTTCCCTAAATGTAGACAAGATTAGTCCACAATTTCTCTGTTTTTCAGAGCATTATATGTCAGACAATTTAAGTCTTGTTAGTATATATAGTATTGAATTAGAGGTTATGAACGGCACAGTTGGTGGATGTAAGACAGTGGAAGTGTCTTCCGTAATGAGGGATATAAATTGATAC
>NW_019727792.1:156288-178862 GCF_002891405.2 Cryptotermes secundus | reverse complement strand
GGGATGTAACAAGGCTGCCTCATCATGCCGCTTTCAAATTCAGTATGACAAGACGATGATATAGACAAGGCAAAATATTTACAGCAGTTAAGATAGATGATAACTGTATCCTGTAGCAAAGAATATTGAAATTTTTGATGAAGTTTTATCACAGCCCAACTGATAATTTTCTGAATTAGGAGATCCCACTGATACATTTTTTATGTTTTATCATGACCAAATTGATGATGATGAATTTAGTGAGCTGATTGGCAGGTGATATATTTCTACATTCGGTGAACTCACAGTTCCTATGGGTTAGGTTGGTGTTTATAGATACTCTGAAAAGCTACTGGTTTCACTTCCGCTATATACATTACTCTTACTGATACAATTCACTGATGATAGTGATGATAGCCACAACACAACTCCACCCATGTGATGTGCATAAATATTACAGTATATAAAAATATGGGGTAAGCTACCAAAACTCAATATAAAATAGGCATAAATAAATCAAACCAAAGTAAATCTACCCCATTCTAAGTGTCTTGAAGTCTTGTTGCATGTGCATTGGACCATCAGATTGTCGCTGAGATTGTTTGTCAAGTCTGCAACCTCCATAAGGTAGGGAAGTCTGTTGTCTTTTGCAGGTTCCTGGGGCATCTCAGATCAGAAGTGAGGCTACCAGTGCCATTGCTAAGAAAGACATTTTCCATGGAGACCAGGTATCAGCTCAAGTCATGGGCAGTGGTGTCCATGCCTATCTTTGCACTGTTGAGCCTTCTAGGCAAGACAAGGGGACCGACACAAAGCAGCGGATTGTGAGCAGTGAGAGTGTGTTCAGGCATGGCAATCCTCAGCAGCATCAGAAGAGAGAAAGATATGGTCACATCTTCAGATTTGTCATGCTCGCTTAACAGGCAGACATTTGTTGTGTGGTAAGCAGTGTAGTGCAGTCCGTACTGTTTCTGATATATAATGAATGTCATACATTTCACTACATCCTTGACAGTGAACATGGTGGATTTTATGACAGTCTGGCATTCATAAACAGTATGGGTCTTGGAAAATATGAGGGCTGTTTGGAAGGTAGCATCTGGTGGGCTGTTGGCAAAGCAAGGAATTTGAAAGAATGTTATCTTATACATAATTAAAGGTGCTCCCTCTACATCATTGCCCCCGGAATTGGAGTCCTAGTGGTAATAGGGATTGGCTTTTTCTTTTGGCTGTTTTGGGGGAGGTCTGCTGCCTGTGAGCTCAGCCACCTGTTGACATGTTCCATTAGCTTCTCATTATGGCTGAAGCACTGTGATCTCACCTAGTTCTTCGGATAGATGAACAGGTGGTAGGTGCTTTGATTGAGATTGGGGCTGTAAAGAGGGTGGTCAAACAATTCCCATTCAAAATGCTCCAGAAGTGCTAGAATGTGAGCAATGTGTGTGCGTGTCTATTATGGAGAAGCACTACACCAGATGTCATTTAGTGCACTTTGTTTTGAAAGGCCTTTTGCAGTTTTTTAGGGTTTCGTAATACAAAATGTGACTGAGCTCCCAGGCAGCGGATGTCTGTAATCATTTTTTTATTCATTGCTTGTTTTGTTGGCAGGTCACAGGAGGTTATTTTCCAAATAGCCCTTGCATTTACAGGGGTACATGTTAGCGTACTTGGTTGAGGCACTATGCTACAAGCCAGAAAGTTTCGGGGTCGAGTCTCAATGTGGTGGACTTTGTCAATTGACCTAATCCTTCTAGCCGCACTATGGGCCTGTCTCTGACTCAACCTCTAACAGAAATGTGTACCAGGAATATTCCAGGGTGCTGAAGGGTGGCCGCCATGTAAGGCTGACAACCTTACCGCCGTCTTTGAGCCAATGATCTTGATCAGTGGTTCTGAACCTTTATGAGACCGTGGCCCAGTAAGTTCTTTTCTTATAAGACGAGGGCCCAGTCACAACAAATTTACTCGTAAATACCTTTCCAGTTTTGTTAAAGTTCATGCATTAAGCTAACATAATATTAGTAATTAATTATAGCATAATCATAAAGAGTATTGGTACACTTATGTATACAGTGTGGCATGTTGACAAACATTAAATTACATTTAAATTAGTTATCAATCACTGGACTAATGAAATCTTGTAGCATTTTGTAGTTTCCTCAGACCAACATCATTAAATTAATTTGTGCTAATTTTCATTGACATATCCCATGCTGATCACCAAAAACTTGTGTTATTCAGATTAAATTGATTATTGTATTATTAAATTGATTTTAATGATGTTGGTTTGAAAAAAAAAAGGTAGTGAGAAAAATATTTATGCATTGTAACTCACCATAGAAGTCAGCTGAGTAGGGGAAGAAGCAGAAGGATGTCAACTTGCGAAGAAACAGTATTCAGTATTATTAGATTTGAGAACTGGATACAGACTGCCTTAATCTTCAATTTCAGTGGAAACATTTTCTTTATACTTCCATGCTGATTGGTCACTGACATTTGCAACTGAGATGTTATTTCGCGCAGTTCTGAGAATAGAGGATATGCCACCCATTGTTGTAAGTGGTTTGCAGGCAATTTTTATGACTGGTCGTAAACATCAGTATTGCCTTTCCCGAATGTTGAAAGATTTGGATGTCTGAAAATTCCCTATCCCTTACGCATCATAGTTTGCAAATTTTCAAGTGTTAATATTTGTGCATCATGAGCCGAAAGACCATTTATAGCAGGATAAACTTGGAAATTGATATGAATACTCTGTCTGTGAAAAAGTTATCAGTGAGATAGAGGTTCAGCTTGTTCATTTTGTAAAGTCAATTATCTGTACTAAATTATATGTATATAATAAGCGTACATGTTACATAATAAACCGGATGATATTCCTGTCTGGAGCCCTAGAGAAACATAAATTACATAGTTTCATCTTATTTATAATACTCTTTAGAGGTTCAATTTTCTTTTCTCAATACTTAAATCGGATAGGCCCAGCCCTTGATATAATATATAGTTTTTTCTAAAATACAAACTCCAACATTCCTAAATATACTCTGTGACAATTCAGTAGCTGATTATGTTGAGTTTCTTTCTGTAAATCTTAAGCAATCCTTAAATCCTTAGCTACATTACAAGTCATAAGTTCAATTCATTGTACTGACAGTTTTAGCTTAAAAATTTATATAACATACATTTTACATCGTCTCTGTTTACAGTGAAGTACTCTTCTATAGTGTAACCGTATGCACCCTTCACAGATATGTCTTATTTGTTTGTAAGTAATGATAAAGTTTAGCTGTGGAAATGAGATGCCCCGGAGGGATCATGGTTCTGTGAACTGGCCTTTTGTCACAAGGGACAGAAGGGAGGTTGGTGAGTCCATTGCATTCAAGGGGGGGGGTAGGTATACCTTCTTTCGTCCGTGCCTGTGGGGGTGGCGGACCTGTGGATAGAAGCTTCGAGGTGTGCAGACCGGAAGGGGTACATGCGTTTGGTCATGAAGCCCTCCCAGTGGAAGGTTTGAGATGGCGGTAAGAACGTGGTTTCGCAAAGCAGCAGCGGGGGTAATAGAGTATTGAGGGAGTAGAAGTCAAGCAGTGGGTGAGTAGAAACCAGGGAGTGAGGGTGTTCATGTGGAACCTGTGCTGAGGGATTAACCGATCGACCCCGCATCCAAAATGACGTAAGCGAGCCAACACCCGTGTACCCCTGGGATACAAGAGTCATACCGCTGAATTTAGTCGAGGCACTACCCTGTGAGGAAGTAAAGCATGTGGGGCGGGTGTAATAGTGTATAAGGAACTAGCAGATAATTCTTTAGCACTAATTTAAACTTTTTAGTATCGTTACTTCCGTTTTGTTACTATGTGGCAGATTATTGGACTTTTTTATGCGAGTAGACTCCTTTTTGATATAGTGATAAGTCTGATGAAGGTAGGTGAAAGGATTAGGTAAATTAAAAGAATCCCATTGTTTCATCAGAAATCAAACCCGTGACCTTCCAGCTTGTAGCATAGTGCCTCAAACCAACTGTGCTACCATGTGCCCTACAGTATTCATGTTATAGACATCTATATTTAATATTAATTGGTCCTTGTGAATAAGGAACATGAGAAGCAATAATATGTATTGCAATTGGAATGGAAGACTGTTTAAGTACTTAAATTAATCTCTGCATGAATCTCTACTTCTGCATCCTGCAATAATTCTAATCATGCTCTTTTAACTTAAAAGATGTTTGTATTGTGTGTAGAATTTCTCCAGAATATCAATCGATAGCTCATAAAGGAATGAAAGTAAGCATAGTAAACTATCATCAGTGTTTCCTGTGAAATAGGAGGCTGAACAGATCTGATTGCATAGCAAGCTGCACTCAGTTTAGGTACAAGTTGCTCAATATGTATTTTGCAGGACAGTGTACTCTCTAAATGTATTCGAAGGAATTTTATGTCACCTTCTTTAGAGATTAATTTAGTGACATAACTGATGACAAGATGAAATTGGTGGCTGTTTTTGGTTGGTAATTGTATGTAAAATGTTTTATCAAAATTTAATGAGTTATTTGGCTTCACACAAATTATTTAAGGATACACATACAATATATATATCATTTTTAAAATCTTCAGATTTAGAGTTTGTAAATATAAAACTTGTGTCATCTGCAAATGGAATTGGTATAGATTTTTTACTGATAGTTTTTGATAAATCGTTTATATAGAGAAGAAATAGTAAGGGACTTAAAATTGATGCCTGCGGAACACCGTGTTTTCTAATTCCCCATTTTCAGAACACATTAGGACTGCAATTTTTGCTTTTTCTGTCCACCCTTTGTTACCTGTTTGTAAGGTACGATTTGTTCCATTAGCTTTGCAAATTATTACATTGAAATTTAATTCTGACAATAAAATATCATGTTTAAGACAATGAAAAGCTTTTGCTAGATGATAAAAGATCCGTCCCACAATTAATATGTCATTAAGAGAATTTAAAATATCAACATTAATTATTTCATAGGATGCGTTTTCTGTTGTTAATTCATTCCTGAATCTGAATGATTCAACTAACATGTTATTAGAATTTAAGCGTTAGTAATCTATTATACATAATTTTTTCAAAGACTTTGAGAATAAAGGCAGTAGGAATATCAATCTGTAGCTAGATATGGAATTTCTGTCACCTTTTTAAAAAGTGGCCCAATTACAGCATATTTTAAGTGTCAAGGAAAAAATACCTATTGATAAAGATTTATTACAAAAAGGTATCGAACCTTTGGTCGGCAGATATACATTTATTCATTTGGAGGTACAAAACCCTAATCCCCTTCAAAGTAGTCACCTTGGTAATGCACACACTTCCTCCAGCGCTTCCGCCATTGTTGGAAACGCTTCTCAAATCGGGTTCCTTTCAGCGGCATTTTCAGCTTGGAAAATAGCCAAAAGTCACATGGAGCCACGTCGGGGGAGTAGGGAGCCTGACGAACCACAGGTATATTGTGTTTGGCAATGAAAGTCTGAATCATATGTGCATTTCTTACATTCCATATGTCAAATCTCAAGTCCAGTATTCTTAGCTTCCAAAGAATATGACCAGAGCTCTCTGGTGAGAAAATGGTGCAACAGATTAAAATGATATTACATATCATGTCACTACCATGTTCTCAGTTTGCACTGCAGGAATATGACAGTCATCTACTGAACTGTAGTGGTCCGTAGTGGCCACACTCAGAAAAAAAAGAAAACCAGTTCATCTTGATATTGGGTTATTGGGCTTTATCCATCGTTCTGGTTTTTAAGATGATAAATAAAAACACGACGTTTCGGAAACTGGACCAATCCAGTGATTGAGGCTAGCTCTTTCTAACGGACCCAACAGAATAGGTGCATTCCTTCACCTGAGGACGGAAACATCCAGTTTCCGAAACATCGTGTTTTTATTTGTTATCTTAAAAACCAGAACGATGGATAAAGTCCAAAAACCCAATATATCAGTGTGTTATACACCATCGTCAGAATCCTACAGTCCATCTTATTATATATTAAGCTCAATTCTGAAGTGAAATGGTATGTAAAACAAGAATGAATTATATTCTGAGTTCATGTTCTCTGAAGTGCTCTGGCTTTATGGTAGCAGTGTGCATAATATGCGCCACCTTTATCATGTCTGCACTGACAGCTACAGTTATGGGATAAGCTGATCTCCTTATTCAGGGAATCCAATTTATCCTGAGACCAGCTGGCTAGAAACTTGTTCTCCTCAATAGTCCACCGCTTGCTGCCAAACTGGTTTTCTGGCTTATCTCAGTATTGCTGACATTTAGCATGGTTGTCCTTGAGAGATGCAGAAATTCAGTTCACAGTGTTGTGAAATATCACATTCAAAAATGGAATGCAATAGAAAGTTTCACAGGAAGTGTCTTGACAGTACAGTGCCATGTCATGTAACAATTCTCAATACTGTAACAAAATTACATCCTAAAGGATTGCCTTGATCAAGACAAGTACTGACTGAAGAGAAATTTGTGGATCCATGTGGCTTACATGTAAACTTATGATAAGTGTATGATACATTAAATGCAACTAAAAACATGACCTGAAGATGTGCCGAAACATGTCATTGTACACAGCCACCCTGTCTGCTGAAAACTGTGTTGTGCTGATACAATAAATAATTATTACATAAGTTAAACTACAGTGGATCAGTAAGCCATGAACTAGTCTGATGATAAACTGTACACCCTGCATAACTGCTATGTACCTCTATAATGTGAAATGATAGTACAGAATTATTATCGCCTATGTAGTCTTTTCGTTGAATAGCTGTTATCTGCCAAGCCTGAATTGTGAGTGAGCCAGAGGGCAGAAACATTCAGGTGCCGGATGGAATGAGACGCAGCAGCTATAAAGTCATCAGGCTGGAAACCAAGGGCTGACAGTTTCTTTATTTGATTTAGGGGGAGAGAAAACAGGATGAAAACTCTTGACGCCTCTTGATACAAACTGCATATTTTGGTACGATGTTTAAAATCGTTGTACTAAAATCTTTTTCGTGATCAGCTGTGTCAGTGTTGACTTAAACCAATATTTCATCTCTTCCTCATCCAGCATCAGGGTTGATGTGGTGAATAACCATACATCATTGACATATACAGTGTGGATCAGTAGGAAACGTCAATATTATTGGAGGTCACAGTACCAATCATTCTAAGCAAAAAAGCAGATATGTACATGTATCCTACTCTGAACGGTTTCTGAGACAGAGCTATTTCATGTTATCGCCTGCATAAAGGAACGTCAAGATGCACTCAGACCTGCAACATGCCATGTCCTCACACGAGTTGCAATATGCACTGATGATGATGGAATTTTTGAAAGCTTATTATACTACCTATGAAGGATAAAGTGTCCAAATTAGGATATTATATACTGACAAGCCACATCACCTGCTATCATTTGGATGATGAAATGCAGGAGATCCTGCACCAGGCAGTCACGCACACACACACACACACACACACACACAGAATTTTCAAGGCAAAACATCCACTTGGAACAAGATGGAGATGGAACAATAACATAGACTGGAAATGAGGGAGACAATGGTGATCAGATGGGGATAGATTTAGATCAGAATTATATTGTCACGTGTAGGATGGTACATGTGACAAAATGATGGGTTCTAGCTCGGATGGTTGGAGTTATTGTCACTTTGGTTACAACCTCTCTTAATCACAATTAAATACAGGAAATAGTGTTAGCGCTGATTTACACACTTTCCATTTCATTGTCGTACACACTAGGATGAATACTCTGTCTTCTTGGGATTTTCATGATGTATGTTTTCAAATGCCATAAAAATCTGGTGCTGAGATTCCATGCTTGGCTAAGTTTGAACTCTTCCTCTCTGATTATACTGTCTGGAAGCAATTTTATAAAATTACAAAATAAAATCCTTGCATCTGGCATGTGGTGCTATGGCATTTAGCTACAGGTGCTTAAAATTCTTATTCCTAGAGTAACACCATATGAGAAAAAAAGAAATAAAATGTATGTCAAGTATATGGAGTACGTGGATGTGAACTGCACAGAGCAGGCTAGTGCTTAGCTTTACTGTCAAGCCCACAGATCTGTGCTTCTGATGACATGAGAGCGAAGGGCATATTCACTGTGTGTAGGCAAGCCTCACCTTTATCATGGCAGCATCCTTTGGAACAGCATCTTTTGCCTCCTCCTCTCTGGACATACAACTCTTCCTACAACGCACTCATGATTTCCCCCTTTGCATGCTCTCTCTGGGAATGTGGTTCACTCTCATATTCAGTTATGCAGTTCCCCTACTCTGAGTTCATTCTGAAATCTAAGTATTTTATCTCTTGCTCTGGTAAGCAGTGCACTGAAAGACAAACATGCAATTACTAATCCTGCATGAAGAATAACCCTCTCTTGTGTAATATGGCATGTAAGCAACTTCGCAATTTCAATTTGACTGTTGTCTTCATGTGGGATACTTGAAGACTACATGTCAGAGCTTATGATAAGGGTGCCGAAATATATTCTTTATCTGTTTCTGCATATTACACATGGCAATAAGTCATTCTCATTTAATATATTTAGACGAAGGATAAAACTGCACAAGTCACTGATCTTCATTAACTCATCTGTGGTGAGAGGGGAAGCACATTTCTGGAGTCCTTACCCAAGCATAATTCATTGCACATAGGAAACCAGTACTGTTTCGATACAAATATGGATTTTGCACCCCTCTCCCCCCCCTCCCCGGCAAAAGGCAGGCAATGAAGGACTGAAGGTTAAACAAATAAGATTTCTAACATATCTGTAGGTTTTTCTAGAAGGAACTACACAGTGAATAGTATTACATGAAGTCAACTTCGGGAATTGCGACGAGGTGATCACTTGCCCAAAGAGTCCTACCATATGTGTAAGATCTAGTAAAACCGAAGTGAACGGAGTTCATGGAGGTAGGCCTAGGCCCACTGGGGCTGTAGTGCCAAGGGAGAAAAAAAAAACTTTGGGAAACCAGCATCATGGGAGATATCAAAATATACAGGCAACACTTGAGAAACCACTCAATAAGACTGGACAGTACTTCATAAGAGAGCAAATTACTATAAATTAGGTTGAGGAGAGATGTTGGAAAACCAAACCAGAGGTGGTTAGGTCAACTTTCAGTATTAGAATGGCTCCAGGAGGCACTGTCTTTGTATGAGGAGGAGGAGGAATAAGAGGAGAAAGATGCACAAAAATGAGAAGGAGAGGGAGAGGAAGCAGGCACCTAGCCAGGTGGATAGCAAACAGTTGGATAACACTTAATCATATAAGGGCCGTGCTATGCTCCACATACAGTATTTATCAATTACGCATGCAGCACTTCACTAACTTTCACTAAATTTGCCTATCCTTATAACAGTAAAGGCAACAGTTTCTTGCATGCATCACAGCTGACACCATGAAGCACTGGTCTGGCAACAGTACCACTGACACTGGCTACTGAGAACACTTCCATGTCACCAGCATGTACTGCAGCACCCATGTCCTTCTGTACTTGATGAGTAACATTGAATCTCTGAGGAACACCATCAGGCATTTCCTTGCCATGACTTGTGGACAGATTTGGTGCCCTGAGCAATGACTGTAGGTTATCCAGAAGAGTAGTATCATCATCCACACAATTAGTTTCACCCAGACAGACCTCTAATAGCAAGTGCACTGATGATGGTAATCTTCAGGGCACCTACACACTGTCCCATAGCTGGGTTATTGTTCCAACCAGAGTACGAATGAATGGCTCCAAATGTGTTCACAAGGGGATGATCAAAGAGCTGTTGCCAGGTATTCACCACAACACCCTCCTGAAAGAACATTAAAAAGGAAATTAGTGGGCTTCCTTACATGATGGACTACCACACTTCTTCAGATTTGAAAATAACATGTTACTTTACACAAGAGACTGCCATTATAAAATTTTGTACATCTGATTAAATTATTTCCTGTAGTGAAATCCTTTTCCAGGAAATGTCTGCTGCATGAATGCTTCTTGTGCAGCAGTCTATAAGAATCAATAGTGCAGGATATTGCAGCTTTTCCTGCCCATCCTACAGCCCTCTAAAAATAGAACATATTGTCTCGAAACCTCAAAATAGTTCATTAGTAAACATTACAAACATGGTGCATGTGCTAAATTTTGTTGTTGAATAAACTGAACACAGACAGAAGCTAAACTTAATTTCTTTGTTGAATTATGCAACATGTAATAAAGCAGTACACCCAAAATTAAAAGATACATACCGCGCTGCATCCTTGTGAGAGTCGAAGAATTTTACTTCTTTCTGTCTACTGAATGACAAGTACCCAGAAGCACTGCAAGTTTTTGTTCTCTTCCTCATATATACTGCAAGAAGCAATACAAAAATTGTAACACCATCACAGTGCACTTAGAACTCCTTGAAATTCTACAGACAGTCTTTGGGCTAAACCGAAAATTGCAGAACATCATAAAATGAATGTGGTTTAGATGACAGTTCATCATCACCTCAAAAATTTTGGGCTTGAAAGTATTCTATATATTTATAATTTGATTTGTTGTAGTAAGAATGACATTCATATGCACAAATAATATGTTTAACATGGAGATGAACTTCGTGCATAAATGTCTACTCATGTTTCACAACAACATGAAATCAAAATTAATACCTACCAACTTCCATACAGCCATTTAATTATGGGAATTCAAATGGGTTTGTTAAGGCTCTCTGATTGGTCGAGAGTTGTGTACAATTTCTGCCTCCTCACATGGTTACGACAGTTAAGACCACAACAAAACTGAAAGTGTAGAAGCTAAACCGGAAACCATGATCACGAGTCTAATGCATCTTTCACACTGATGAATCATTTTACTTTTCTTCAAATAAAATTATCTTCCTCACTACTAGTTCACTCAACTGCCACACAACACAAATCCCTAGGTATTTTATTTATTTTATTTTATTGCTAGTGGGGTGGGACTAAGTCCCTTGTACTGCTGCCACATCTGGCCTATTGTACTAGCCCCAGATGATAGGTGAAGGTGATTGTGAAGCAATTGGTGGAATGTAGATTGGCAGGGGAAACCGAGGTACTCAGAGAAGACCTACCCCAGCGCCACTTTGTCCACCACAAATCCCACTTGACCAGACCCGGGATTGAACCCAGGCCGCCACGGTGGGAAGCCAGCGACTAATCCCTACCTAAGGAACAAATCTAATAATGTTGGGCCTATCACACACAATGGGAGGGAGAAAAAAGCTGGAAGAGAAAACTGGCCAAGTACCACAATGACCAGGGATGGAACTTTCTAAATTTTTAGAAATATGTGGTTACCTTTGAAGTCTTTCTTGTAATACTATCGCTTGCAGTTTCAGAATTACTTATAAAATGGCAATACTTTCAAATTTAAAATGTCTAGATAACCAAAAGCGTATCAGCTGTTGTAAATACAGATTGCGTAATAAGTAACAATTTTTCGGTACCATAGCGAGTACTGTTACGTAACGCCTCACAGTCGGTCTGCGGTTACGTTACAGCAACGTCACCAGTTGACACGTGGAAGCCTGTGACGTGGCTGCGTTGCAGTGCTATATAAAGCGTTGGTCTGTGGCTCATAAGCTCATTAGTGCTCATTAGTCTCATAAGTTCAGTGATTAGCTGTGTGTGAAAGAAGCAGAGCAGAATCTGGAAGGAGTGGGCAGAAGAATGGACGAGTTTCGCAGTGAGCTGTGCAGTGGGATTGGAGGCATGAAGTACGGCGACCCACGTGATAGTGGGAAAGGAATTATCCTCAGCCGTCGTCAGAAGAAGAAGCTCGCTCGTCAACGTAGGGAAAATCAAGATCAAGATGGCATCCCAGCAAACAACATGAGCAAGAGCGGAGCCAAGGGTTTACGGTCAGTCGATTCTGGACACGGGAAAATAAATGGACAAATTATCACCAGTGCCCCCGCACTACGCCTGCATTCCGAGATGAACATAACGAACAGAATCCTTTCGATATTTCTCAGTCCATATATCTTAAGTTCAAATCAGCTTCTACAGCTAGGCTACCCGGTCGAGAGTCGCGTACATCCTGGGAAAGCAGTTATCTACAAAGACCCTACTGTTTACGCACTCTTCCAACGGGGCACAACTTCCTCACGATTAAACGTCAATGCTACTGAATTCGTTCCTTTACGGCGGATGGAAAATTGCCAACAGGAATCCCATGCCATCACAACAACAAGAAAGACATCAAATATCATGGAAAACGAACATCGGCTATTAGAGAAAGCAGTAAGTGAAACTGAAGGCAATCAGAACAGTGATACGTTTAGTGCTAACCGTGGTGTCGCTGCATTTCCCTGTGATAAGAAACTCAGCTACGAACGCTACGAAGGAGGGCGGTGTGAAGGTACTAGAAGACCTAGCGGAGACAGGAGTGACAGGAGTGTGAAATTTCAAGGCGTGACGGAAGTGGAGGACAGTAAATCACCAAACGGTACCCTGAAGAGCGAGGGCGAAGATCAACAGTTGAGTGATATTAGTGAGAAGAAGTGTGTCCGCTGTGGTCGTGGATTCTGTTTAACAATGGAGGGGAAATACGCGACTCAAGAAAAGTGTATTCATCATTGGGGCAAGATAGAGAACGCAGTGGCACCCCAGTTGCCCCAGCCCCACAAGGTCGGTGTCGTGGGTCCTGTGAGAACAATAAGACGTTACAGTTGCTGTGGAGGTAAACCAAATTCAGGTGGGTGTAGTGTGGGACAACTACATGTGTGGAATGGCTTCGGCCCCGGAGTGAACGACTCACTTGATGGTTATGTTCAAACTCGTGTTCGTAAGACATTTCCACCTGATGGGAATTTTGGTATCTATGCAGTAGACTGTGAGATGTGTTACACAGCACATGGCACTGAAATAATTAGAGTGACTGTGGTGGCGTCCGATGGTCATCTCGTGTACGACAGGTTGGTGAAGCCAGAGAGCGACGTTATAGATTATAACACGAGGTTTTCAGGAATCACGGCACATGATCTCAATGAGAATGCCACAAAATCATTACGGGATGTCCAGAACGATTTAATGGGCTTCATAAATGCAGACACTATACTTGTGGGTCATGGATTAGAGAATGACCTTCGTGCCCTGCGCATTATCCACGGCAGGGTCGTCGATACATCTGTAATATTTCCTCACTCTAATGGTCTTCCATATCGTCGGTCCCTGAAGACACTCGTAAGCGAGTTCTTGCAGAGAGATATTCAGCAGGATTCATCTGGACACTGCAGTTTTGAGGATGCAAGGGCCTGCATGGAACTGATGTTGTGGAGGATCAGAACAGATTTTAACTGCATTTTTCAAAGTGGTGTACAAAATTTTTTGCAGTTGCAGAATAAATTTGCATGTATATGCTTTTAACAGATTTTGCCTTTTAATTATTCTGTTGTTTCGTAAACGAGTCCTGTTGTTCTAAGTTTATTCACCAAATTATGAATTTTGTCTGTTGTGAACTTCAGTGTTAAAATTTTCGATGACATTTGCTAACATATCTGTATTTCACATAGGTGTGATGCAGAAATATGCGTTGCTTTAAAGTATGTTGAGCCCTGCCATGCAATGCCACACTGCTGACTAACTGTTAACTGGGAACAGATGGCTCATCATGCTGACAACTGTTGAAAAATCATAAATTCTCTTGTATTAATATAATATCATTCAGAGATCTACAAGTTATTTTCGTTCATTGACAAATAAAAGGGATGTAACAAGGCTGCCTCATCATGCCGCTTTCAAATTCAGTACGACAAGACGACGATATAGACAAGGCAAAAAATTTACAGCAGTTAAGGTAGATGACAACTGTATCCTGTAGCAATGAATATTGAAATTTTTGATAAAGTTTTGTCGCAGCCCAACTGATAATTTTCTGAATTAGGAGATCCCACTGATACATTTTTTATGTTTTATCATGACCAAATTGATGATGATGAAGTTTAGTGAGCTGATTGGCAGGTGATATATTTCTACATTCGGTGAACTCACAGTTCCTATGGGTTGGGTTGGTTCTTATAGATACTCAGCTAATTTTGTTGTGTTTTACAAGTGGCTTTGTCTCTTTTCAGCAGTGAAACTTCTTAAAACGTGATTGATGCATATAGGAATGAATACATGTTTACATGTCTCGTAACTTAGTTTAAAGCAAAATGAAAAGCTACTGGTTTCACTTCCCATATATACATTACTCTTACTTGATACAATTCACTGATGATAGTGATGATAGCCACAGCACAATTCTACCCATGTGATGTGCATAAATATTACAGTATATAAAAATATGGGGTAAGCTAACAAAACTCAATATAAAATAGGCATAAATAAATCAAACCAAAGTAAATCTACCCCATTCTAAGTGTCTTGAAGTCTTGTTGCATGTGCATTGGACCATCAGATTGTCACTGTGATTGTCTGTCAAGTCTGCAACCTCCATAAGGTAGGGAAGTCTGTTGTCTTTTGCAGGTTCCTGGGGCATCTCAGATCAGAAGTGAGGCTACCAGTGCCATTGCTAAGAAAGACATTTTGCATGGAGACCAGGTATCAGCTCAAGTCATGGGCAGTGATGTCCATGCCTATCTTTGCACTGTTGAGCCTTCTAGGCAAGACAAGGGGACCGACACAAAGCAGCGGATTGTGAGCAGTGAGAGTGTGTTCAGGCATGGCAATCCTCAGCAGCATCAGAAGAGAGAAAGATATGGTCACATCTTCAGATTTGTCATGCTTGCTTAACAGGCAGACATTTGTTGTGTGGTAAGCAGTGTAGTGCAGCCCGTACTGTTTCTGATATATAATGAATGTCATACATTTCACTATATCCTTGACAGTGAACATGGTGGATTTTATGACAGTCTGGCATTCATAAACAGTATGGGTCTTGCAAAATATGAGGGCTGTTCGGAAGGTAGCATCTGGAGGGCTGTTGGCAAATCAAGCAATTTGAAAGAATGTTATCTTATACATAACTAAAGGTGCTCCCTCTACATCATTGTCCCCGGAATTGGAGTCCTTGTGGTAATAGGGATTGGCTTTTTCTTTTGGCTGTGTTGAGGGAGGTCTGCTGCCTGTGAGCTCAGCCACCTGTTGACATGTTCCATCAGCTTCTCATTATGGCTGAAGCACTGTGATCTCACCTAGTTCTTCGGATAGATGAACAGGTGGTAGGTGCTTTGATTGAGATTGGGGCTGTAAAGAGGGTGGTCAAACAATTCCCATTCAAAATGCTCCATAAGTGCTAGAATGTGAGCAATGTGTGTGCGTGTCTATTATGGAGAAGCACTACACCAGATGTCATTTAGTGCACTTTGTTTTGAAAGGCCTTTTGCAGTTTTTTAGGGTTTCGTAATACAAAATGTGACTGAGCTCCCAGGCAGCGGATGTCTGTAATCATTTTTTTATTCATTGCTTGTTTTGTTGGCAGGTCACAGGAGGTTATTTTCCAAATAGCCCTTGCATTTACAGGGGTACATGTTAGCGTACTTGGTTGAGGCACTATGCTACAAGCCAGAAAGTTTCGGGGTCGAGTCTCAATGTGGTGGACTTTGTCAATTGACCTAATCCTTCTAGCCGCACTATGGGCCTGTCTCTGACTCAACCTCTAACAGAAATGTGTACCAGGAATATTCCAGGGTGCTGAAGGGTGGCCGCCATGTAAGGCTGACAACCTTACCGCCGTCTTTGAGCCAATGATCTTGATCAGTGGTTCTGAACCTTTATGAGACCGTGGCCCAGTAAGTTCTTTTCTTATANGCTTAACAGGCAGACATTTGTTGTGTGGTAAGCAGTGTAGTGCAGCCCGTACTGTTTCTGATATATAATGAATGTCATACATTTCACTATATCCTTGACAGTGAACATGGTGGATTTTATGACAGTCTGGCATTCATAAACAGTATGGGTCTTGCAAAATATGAGGGCTGTTCGGAAGGTAGCATCTGGAGGGCTGTTGGCAAATCAAGCAATTTGAAAGAATGTTATCTTATACATAACTAAAGGTGCTCCCTCTACATCATTGTCCCCGGAATTGGAGTCCTTGTGGTAATAGGGATTGGCTTTTTCTTTTGGCTGTGTTGAGGGAGGTCTGCTGCCTGTGAGCTCAGCCACCTGTTGACATGTTCCATCAGCTTCTCATTATGGCTGAAGCACTGTGATCTCACCTAGTTCTTCGGATAGATGAACAGGTGGTAGGTGCTTTGATTGAGATTGGGGCTGTAAAGAGGGTGGTCAAACAATTCCCATTCAAAATGCTCCATAAGTGCTAGAATGTGAGCAATGTGTGTGCGTGTCTATTATGGAGAAGCACTACACCAGATGTCATTTAGTGCACTTTGTTTTGAAAGGCCTTTTGCAGTTTTTTAGGGTTTCGTAATACAAAATGTGACTGAGCTCCCAGGCAGCGGATGTCTGTAATCATTTTTTTATTCATTGCTTGTTTTGTTGGCAGGTCACAGGAGGTTATTTTCCAAATAGCCCTTGCATTTACAGGGGTACATGTTAGCGTACTTGGTTGAGGCACTATGCTACAAGCCAGAAAGTTTCGGGGTCGAGTCTCAATGTGGTGGACTTTGTCAATTGACCTAATCCTTCTAGCCGCAATATGGGCCTGTCTCTGACTCAACCTCTAACAGAAATGTGTACCAGGAATATTCCAGGGTGCTGAAGGGTGGCCGCCATGTAAGGCTGACAACCTTACCGCCGTCTTTGAGCCAATGATCTTGATCAGTGGTTCTGAACCTTTATGAGACCGTGGCCCAGTAAGTTCTTTTCTTATAAGACGAGGGCCCAGTCACAACAAATTTACTCGTAAATACCTTTCCAGTTTTGTTAAAGTTCATGCATTAAGCTAACGTAATATTAGTAATTAATTATAGCATAATCATAAAGGGTATTGGTACACTTATGTATACAGTGTGGCATGTTGACAAACATTAAATTACATTTAAATTAGTTATCAATCACTGGACTAATGAAATCTTGTAGCATTTTGTAGTTTCCTCAGACCAACATCATTAAATTAATTTGTGCTAATTTTCATTGACATATCCCATGCTGATCACCAAAAACTTGTGTTATTCAGATTAAATTGATTATTGTATTATTAAATTGATTTTAATGATGTTGGTTTGAAAAAAAAAAGGTAGTGAGAAAAATATTTATGCATTGTAACTCACCATAGAAGTCAGCTGAGTAGGGGAAGAAGCAGAAGGATGTCAACTTGCGAAGAAACAGTATTCAGTATTACTAGATTTGAGAACTGGATACAGACTGCCTTAATCTTCAATTTCAGTGGAAACATTTTCTTTATACTTCCATGCTGATTGGTCACTGACATTTGCAACTCAGATGTTATTTCGCGCAGTTCTGAGAATAGAGGATATGCCACCCATTGTTGTAATTGGTTTGCAGGCAATTTTTATGACTGGTCATAAATATCAGTATTGCCTTTCCCGAATGTTGAAAGATTTGGATGTCTGAAAATTCCCTATCCCTTACACATCATAGTTTGCAAATTTTCAAGTGTTAATATTTGTGCATCATGAGCCGAAAGACCATTTATAGCAGGATAAACTTGGAAATTGATATGAATACTCTGTCTGTGAAAAAGTTATCAGTGAGATAGAGGTTCAGCTTGTTCATTTTGTAAAGTCAATTATCTGTACTAAATTATATGTATATAATAAGCGTACATGTTACATAATAAACCGGATGATATTCCTGTCTGGAGCCCTAGAGAAACATAAATTACATAGTTTCATCTTATTTATAATACTCTTTAGAGGTTCAATTTTCTTTTCTCAATACTTAAATCGGATAGGCCCAGCCCTTGATATAATATATAGTTTTTTCTAAAATACAAACTCCAACATTCCTAAATATACTCTGTGACAATTCAGTAGCTGATTATGTTGAGTTTCTTTCTGTAAATCTTAAGCAATCCTTAAATCCTTAGCTACATTACAAGTCATAAGTTCAATTCATTGTACTGACAGTTTTAGCTTAAAAATTTATATAACATACATTTTACATCGTCTCTGTTTACAGTGAAGTACTCTTCTATAGTGTAACCGTATGCACCCTTCACAGATATGTCTTATTTGTTTGTAAGTAATGATAAAGTTTAGCTGTGGAAATGAGATGCCCCGGAGGGATCATGGTTCTGTGAACTGGCCTTTTGTCACAAGGGACAGAAGGGAGGTTGGTGAGTCCATTGCATTCAAGGGGGGGGGTAGGTATACCTTCTTTCGTCCGTGCCTGTGGGGGTGGCGGACCTGTGGATAGAAGCTTCGAGGTGTGCAGACCGGAAGGGGTACGTGCGTTTGGTCATGAAGCCCTCCCAGTGGAAGGTTTGAGATGGCGGTAAGAACGTGGTTTCGCAAAGCAGCAGCGGGGGTAATAGAGTATTGAGGGAGTAGAAGTCAAGCAGTGGGTGAGTAGAAACCAGGGAGTGAGGGTGTTCATGTGGAACCTGTGCTGAGGGATTAACCGATCGACCCCGCATCCAAAATGACGTAAGCGAGCCAACACCCGTGTACCCCTGGGATACAAGAGTCATACCGCTGAATTTAGTCGAGGCACTACCCTGTGAGGAAGTAAAGCATGTGGGGCGGGTGTAATAGTGTATAAGGAACTAGCAGATAATTCTTTAGCACTAATTTAAACTTTTTAGTATCGTTACTTCCGTTTTGTTACTATGTGGCAGATTATTGGACTTTTTTATGCGAGTAGACTCCTTTTTGATATAGTGATAAGTCTGATGAAGGTAGGTGAAAGGATTAGGTAAATTAAAAGAATCCCATTGTTTCATCAGAAATCAAACCCGTGACCTTCCAGCTTGTAGCATAGTGCCTCAAACCAACTGTGCTACCATGTGCCCTACAGTATTCATGTTATAGACATCTATATTTAATATTAATTGGTCCTTGTGAATAAGGAACATGAGAAGCAATAATATGTATTGCAATTGGAATGGAAGACTGTTTAAGTACTTAAATTAATCTCTGCATGAATCTCTACTTCTGCATCCTGCAATAATTCTAATCATGCTCTTTTAACTTAAAAGATGTTTGTATTGTGTGTAGAATTTCTCCAGAATATCAATCGATAGCTCATAAAGGAATGAAAGTAAGCATAGTAAACTATCACCAGTGTTCCCTGTGAAATAGGAGGCTGAACAGATCTGATTGCATAGCAAGCTGCACTCAGTTTAGGTACAAGTTGCTCAATATGTATTTTGCAGGACACTGTACTCTCTAAATGTATTCCAAGGAATTTTATGTCACCTTCTTTAGAGATTAATTTAGTGACATAACTGATTGCAAGATGAAATTGGTGGCTGTTTTTGGTTGGTAATTGTATGTAAAATGTTTTATCAAAATTTAATGAGTTATTTGGCTTCACACAAATTATTCAAGGATACACATACAATATATATATCACTTTTAAAATCTTCAGATTTAGAGTTTGTAAATATAAAACTTGTGTCATCTGCAAATGGAATTGGTATAGATTTTTTACTGATAGTTTTTGATAAATCGTTTATATAGAGAAGAAATAGTAAGGGACTTAAAATTGATGCCTGCGGAACACCGTGTTTTCTAATTCCCCATTTTCAGAACACATTAGGACTGCAACTTTGCTTTTTCTGTCCACCCTTTGTTACCTGTTTGTAAGGTACGATTTGTTCCATTAGCTTTGCAAATTATTACATTGAAATTTAATTCTGACAATAAAATATCATGTTTAAGACAATGAAAAGCTTTTGCTAGATGATAAAAGATCCGTCCCACAATTAATATGTCATTAAGAGAATTTAAAATATCAACATTAATTATTTCATAGGATGCGTTTTCTGTTGTTAATTCATTCCTGAATCTGAATGATTCAACTAACATGTTATTAGAATTTAAGTGTTAGTAATCTATTATACATAATTTTTTCAAAGACTTTGAGAATAAAGTCAGTAGGAATATCAATCTGTAGCTAGATATGGAATTTCTGTCACCTTTTTAAAAAGTGGCCCAATTACAGCATATTTTAAGTGTCAAGGAAAAAATACCTATTGATAAAGATTTATTACAAAAAAGTATTGATCCTTTGGTCGGCAGATATATACATTTATTGATTTGGAGGTAGAAAACCCTGATCCCCTTCAAAGTAGTCTCCTTGGTAATGCATACACTTCTCCCAGCGCTTCCGCCATTGTTGGAAACACTTCTGGAACGCGTCTTTTGGAATGATGATCAGCCGGGCCATCGCATTCCGAATGATGTCTTCTCTTGACTCAAATCAGGTTCCTTTCAGCAGCATTTTCAGCTTGAGAAATAGCCAAAAGTCACACAGAGCCATGATGGGGGAGTAGGGAGCCTGACGAACCACAGGGATGTTATGTTTGGCGATGAAATTCTGAATCAGATGTGTAGAATGGGCAGGTGCGTTATCATCATGGAGCTGCCAAGTTTTTGCTGTCCACAGATCCGGTCGTTTGCGCCGCATAGCATCATGAAGGCGACGAAGGACCTCCTGTTAGTATTCGTTTGTGATGGTTTGGCCTTGTTGTGCCTACTCATGATGCACAACCCCACGGAAGTCAGATGTTTCCACTCTGACAATTGCATCTTGGTTTCCGGGTCGTACCCATAAACCCACAGTGTTCAGAAAGTTGGGGTTACTGCTTGTGTTGTCCAGCATGCCCTGTGCTTTTTCCAGATGACGTTGCTTCTGCTCCATTGTTAGTAGTTTTGGTACGAATTTCGCGGACACTCTCCCCCTGCCCAGATCCTTTGTCAATATTGAATGCACCAATCCAATGCTTATCCCTATCTCGTTCACAAGTTCTTGGACTGTGATATGACGGTCCCCCATGACCAAAGTCGCACATGCTCAATGACATTCTCATTTCGGCTTGTTGAGGGTCTGCCTGAACGCAGTTTGCTGTCCACTGATGTGTGGCCATCTTTGAAGCGGTTGTACCACTCCTTTATCCGTGAGTTGCTCATGGCATCGTCCCTGAAAGCCTGTTGAATCTTGTGAATGGTTTTCACTTGGGTATCGCCAAGCTTTTGGCAAAATTTGATGCAATATCGCTGTTCATGTTCCGTCATTTTACACCTTACTGGAATCCGATGAGTGCTCACTACACATCCTCACTCATAGGCCGACTACCAGCGGCTGACGCTTTCTGCGGGCAGGAAAAAATTCATGTCTGCGCTTGAATGTCCCCTCCACATCTCCACTGAAGGGAGCCTCCCACGCTTCATTGGTTTACGCGGGAAAAAAGAAGGTTCAATAGTTTTTGAACACACCACGTATATGATTTAAGGGTGAACTGATGTAAATAGAACAACTTTTGAGTTAATAATAGAGATTTCATCACATCCATATGAATTTTTGGGCTTAAGGGATTTGATAGTATTTTCAATTTCCTTTGTTTTTGAGAAATAAAGATTTGTATTACATAATGAATTATCAAAAGCATGTGATAAATAATGTATTGGATTATTATTATTGACATATTTTTGCAATTTATGAAAGGAGATATTCATTAAGTGTATTTGCAGTAGCTTGTGGATTTTTAGTGGACTTCCCACCAATATTCAGTATTTGTACATGTTCATTAATAGTTTTCTTTCCTGATTCAACTTTCACAATTTTCCAGGTGGTTTTAATTTTCTTATTTGATTCTAGAATTTGGCAATTGTAATTATTCTGTGTAGCTATGTTAATGACTTTTGACAGTATTTTACAATACATTTTGTAGTGACTTTTTAGTCTTGGATCATTACCACCCCTACTGGCCAAATATAGTTGTCTTTTGTGTTTTTATGCACAGTGTTATCCACATTTTGCTTTTAGTTTCATTTTTAACTCTTTTTAAAGGAAAGTTAGAATGAAAGATTCCCTAAATATATATTTAGGTAGAAATTAAATTTAGAATTGATATCATTGCTATCGAATACAGCTTCCCAAGATTCATTACTTAATTTGTGACAAAATCTGCCATCATATGCTTATTGATGTTCTTTACAATTTGATATTGTTGATTACTGAACTGGAAGTCAATATTATTTAGTTCTATGAGTTGTGCCTCATGGTTGGATAAGCCATTTATAAGGTGTCCTACGGTATACTCTCCTATTTTGAGTCATCAATGAATATACGATGGGGTACCCAAAAGAAACCGAACTAATTTTTTTGTGGGCAGAGCTTTTGTAGTACCGCGTTTTGCCGCTATGAGCGCATAGATCTAACATTCCTGAGTCAATAAGCCGACTACCGTTGCTTCAGAAGGTAAGGACTAGTTTTGGCAGAGTTTATAGTGACAACTGTTTTGTGTGATCGTCGTTTTTGCAATGGCTGATTTTCGTGAACAGCGTGCGGCGGTGAAATTCTGCTTTTTGCTCAGGAAAAGTGGAACAGAAACTCTTGAAATGTTAAAAACGGCATACAAGGATGATGCTATGGGGAAAACTCAAGTGTTTGAGTGGTTTTCCCGTTTCAAAAATGGTGAAATGTCAATTGATGACAAACCTC
>NW_019727792.1:152515-155909 GCF_002891405.2 Cryptotermes secundus | reverse complement strand
AAATTTTTTTTGTTTCCTCGAATGAAAAGAGACATGAAAGGAAAGCGTTTTGCTGATGTTGCTGAGGTGAAGGAAAAAACGACGGAGGCGCTGTCAAGCATCTCAAAAGATGAATTTAGACAATGTTTTGAAAAATGGAATAAAAGACTACACAAGTGTATTAGTGTAAGTGGAGAGTATTTTGAAGGGGATTGAAGGTTTGTGCTTAAAATTTGAATAAATAAGTTAAAAAAAAATAAGTTCGGTTTCTTTTGGGTACCCCCTCGTGTTATCTATTGCTTATCTACAGTTGTTTTGAACTCTTGTGGGAAAATTAACAGTACTAGAGAGATTGTAAGATTATAAGAGAGTCTAAATTTATGTCCATTATTAGATCAACAAGATAGTTTACATTTACAGTATCACAGATTTCAATTTCAATTTTTGGACAGTGCAGTACATTGAGGGTGTTTTCTAACCTATTTAAGAAGTGACTGAAATTTCCAGATGGGGCTCTGTATAAAGTCAGTATACAGGTATTAGAAAAGGTAGAGATTAACTTTCAAACACATGCTTCTAAATCCTGATCTTTAAAATAATCTTCTAAATCTATTTTAGTAAATTTTAGATTTTTATTTATAAAAATACTCACTCCCCTCTTCTCTAGCTTTCTTCTACAACATCTAGCACCTAAATTACAATGCCGCTGTTATTCTTTACTATGTGTGTAGTACACACTACATTCTTTACTACACACGTAGTAAAGAATAACAGCGGCACGCACACAGGAAGACTACACAGGATGACACCTATACAGTGTGGGAACAAGAACTAGCCGCTACAGCACTTTAGACATAGGGCGAGTAACCCTAACAATTTTAAATTTGGAATTTGGAGAGAAAAAAAAATTTTAAAGGATTTTAAAATTAGAACTAAAGATTTTATAGTGCTACTACAGGTACGTCAGAATTAACGTGTGTAAAGTGATCTACATCCAGACAGATATCAACGAAGTAGATGTTGATAATAACAAGGAAAGTGTTTTAAATGTTAAATTTTGAGCTGAGTGCAGCGTGACAGCGACGCGAGTGTTACACACCTGATGATGGCCATCTGTGGCCGAAACATGTAGTGTGGGTGAACAAGATCAAGGACACATAATATATTGTTTGCACTTGGGACGGAATTTGTATCATTATATCATTTACAGGTTAAGAGTGTTCGAGAACAGGCAACGAGAATATTTGGACCTAAAAAGGGCAAAATAATAGGAGGCTGGGCAAAATGACACAATGAAAGGGTTCATAATTTGTCCTTACCAAACAGTACAATGAACAAATCAGTGATGAGATGGGTAGGGCATGTAGAATACTTGGGAGAGAAGTATGTGCAGTGTCTCTAATTCATGATTCTCATTTCACTTTTCACAGAAAATGTATATTTGCCTGCTGGTTCAATGTCACCCATCTCATCCAACCTCCTATACTCCCACTAAATATAATTATTCTTCACTTTTTCTAACACAACTGCTGTCAGTGCTGTCCCTATAGACATTTCTTACATTCCATGTGTCAGATCTCAAGTCCAGTTTTCTTAGCTTTGGTTATTCCAAAGAATATGACCAGAGCTCCCTGGTGAGAAAATGGTGCAACAGATTAAAATGATTTTACATATCATGTCACTACCACGTTCTCAGTTTGCACTGCAGGAATATGACAGGCATCTACTGAACTGTAGTGGTCTGTAGTGGCCACACTCAGAAAAAAAGAAAACCAGTCCATCTTATTATATATTAAGCTCAATTCTGAAGTGAAATGGTATGTAAAACAAGAATGAATTATATTCTGAGTTCATGTTCTCTGAAGTGCTCTGGCTTTATGGTAGCAGTGTGCATAATAAGTGCCACTTTTATCATGTCTGCACTGACAGCTACAATTATGGGATAAGCTGATCTTCTTATTCAGGGAATCCAATTTATCCTGAGACCAGCTGGCTAGAAACTTGTTCTCCTCAATAGTCCACCGCTTGCTGCCAAACTGGTTTTCTGGCTTATCTCAGTATTGCTGACACTTAGCATGGTTTGTTATCCTTGAGAGATGCAGAAATTCAGTTCACAGTGTTGTGAAATATCACATTCAAAAATGGAATGCAATAGAAAGTTTCACAGGAAGTGTCTTGACAGTACAGTGCCATGTCATGTAACAATTCTCAATACTGTAACAAAATTACATCCTAAAGGATTGCCTTGATCAAGACAAGTACTGACTGAAGAGAAATTTGTGGATCCATGTGGCTTACATGTGAACTTATGATAAGTGTATGATACATTAAATGCAACTAAAAACATGACCTGAAGATGTGCCGAAACATGTCATTGTACACAGCCACCCTGTCTGCTGAAAACTGTGTTGTGCTGATACAATAAATAATTATTACATAAGTTAAACTACAGTGGATCAGTAAGCCATGAACTAGTCTGATGATAAACTGTACACCCTGCATAACTGCTATGTACCTCTATAATGTGAAATGATAGTACAGAATTATTATCGCCTATGTAGTCTTTTCGTTGAATAGCTGTTATCTGCCAAGCCTGAATTGTGAGTGAGCCAGAGGGCAGAAACATTCAGGTGCCGGATGGAATGAGACGCAGCAGCTATAAAGTCATCAGGCTGGAAACCAAGGGCTGACAGTTTCTTTATTTGATTTAGGGGGAGAGAAAACGGGATGAAAACTCTTGACGCCTCTTCTGGTGTTGATATAAACTGCACATTTTGGTACGATGTTTAAAATCGTTGTACTAAAATCTTTTTCGCGATCAGCTGTGTCAATGTTGACTTAAACCAATATTTCATCTCTTCCTCTTCCAGCATCAGGGTTGATGTGGTGAATGACCATACATCATTGACATACAGTGTGGACCAGTAGGAAACGTCAATATTATTGGAAGTCACAGTACCAATCATTCTAAGCAAAAAGGTGGATATGTCCATGTATCCTACTCTGAACGGTTTCTGAGACAGAGCTATTTCATGTTATCGCCTGCATAAAGGAACGTCAAGATGCACTCAGACCTGCAACATGCCATGTTGTAACCGCTCTGTCTGGCCCCTTGGTTGGGCTCCACTTTCTTTCTCTAACTGTTCTGTCTGTTAAGGCCCTTTGTGTTGGGTGCCACTCCTTCTTACCGTCCTTCTCCGGCAGTCCTCTGAAGAGCCCTTTGGTTGCTGGTTGCCTCTGCTCCTCTAGCCGTTCCCTCTCACCTGTGGTTACTTCGAGTTGGCAGGTTGTTGCTGCGTCCTTCCTATCCAGTTCTGTTCCCTTTTTGTTGTTCTGGTGGATAATAGTTTGTGGGGTATGGGTTATCGGAGTGCTGGGCGCCAGTAAGCTTACTGTAACGGCTTACATTTCGGGG
>NW_019727792.1:109627-150270 GCF_002891405.2 Cryptotermes secundus | reverse complement strand
ACAAAAGTAATGAAAATTTCGAGACAACCAACCCCAGTCACAATAAAGATAGACCAAAAACAACTGGAGAATGTGAAATGTTTTAAATATTTGGGTAGCTTGTTAACAGATGATGGAAGGTGTACTAGTGAAATTAAATCCAGGATTGCCATGGCAAAAGCTGCATTTAGCAAGAAGAAGAATCTTTTTACCAGCAAATTGGACTTAAATTTGAGGAAGAAACTAGTGAAATGCTACATTTGGAGCATAGCTCTGTATGGGGCTGAAACATGGACACTTAGGGCAGTAGATCAGAAACATCTGGAAAGTTTCGAAATGTGGTGTTGGATGGTGGTGGTGGATGACCACAATGCTGCACTCATGGCAATTTGCCAGGCGATGTTGACACGTGATGAAGGCATGAATGGGACTTTCTTTTCATCAACTGTGACAATGAATGAGACATGGATGCCGTTTTTCAATCCCTCTTGCATCAGCAATTTTCCAGTGGTCAAAACAGACTCCTACAGAAGCGTTCGCAGCGGCCATGGAATCATGGCGTCGACGTTATGAAAAATGCGTACGGCTGCAGGGAGATTACATTGAAAAGTGACAGAAGTTTCAAATTTTTTGTATGATTATTGTGTGAGAAAAAAAATCGGAGACCTTAGATCCTGAATGGCTTGAATGAACTTAGAATGGCTCCAGGAGGCACTGTCTTTATATGAGGAGGAGGAGGAATAAGAGGAGAAAGATGCACAAAAATGAGAAGGAGAGGGAGAGGAAGCAGGCACCTAGCCAGGTGGATAGCAAACAGTTGGATAACACTTAATCATATAAGGGCCGTGCTATGCTCCACATACAGTATTTATCAATTACGCATGCAGCACTTCACTAACTTTCACTAAATTTGCCTATCCTTATAACAGTAAAGGCAACAGTTTCTTGCATGCATCACAGCTGACACCATGAAGCACTGGTCTGGCAACAGTACCACTGACACTGGCTACTGAGAACACTTCCATGTCACCAGCATGTACTGCAGCACCCATGTCCTTCTGTACTTGATGAGTAACATTGAATCTCTGAGGAACACCATCAGGCATTTCCTTGCCATGACTTGTGGACAGATTTGGTGCCCTGAGCAATGACTGTAGGTTATCCAGAAGAGTAGTATCATCATCCACACAATTAGTTTCACCCAGACAGACCTCTAATAGCAAGTGCACTGATGATGGTAATCTTCAGGGCACCTACACACTGTCCCATAGCTGGGTTATTGTTCCAACCAGAGTACGAATGAATGGCTCCAAATGTGTTCACAAGGGGATGATCAAAGAGCTGTTGCCAGGTATTCACCACAACACCCTCCTGAAAGAACATTAAAAAGGAAATTAGTGGGCTTCCTTACATGATGGACTACCACACTTCTTCAGATTTGAAAATAACATGTTACTTTACACAAGAGACTGCCATTATAAAATTTTGTACATCTGATTAAATTATTTCCTGTAGTGAAATCCTTTTCCAGGAAATGTCTGCTGCATGAATGCTTCTTGTGCAGCAGTCTATAAGAATCAATAGTGCAGGATATTGCAGCTTTTCCTGCCCATCCTACAGCCTTCTAAAAATAGAACATATTGTCTCGAAACCTCAAAATAGTTCATTAGTAAACATTACAAACATGGTGCTTGTGCTAAATTTTGTTGTTGAATAAACTGAACACAGACAGAAGCTAAACTTAATTTCTTTGTTGAATTATGCAACATGTAATAAAGCAGTACACCACAAATTAAAAGATACATACCGCGCTGCATCCTTGTGAGAGTCGAAGAATTTTACTTCTTTCTGTCTACTGAATGACAAGTACCCAGAAGCACTGCAAGTTTTTGTTCTCTTTACTGCAAGAAGCAATACAAAAATGGTAACACCATCACAGTGCACTTAGAACTCCTTGAAATTCTACAGACAGTCTTTGGGCTAAACGGAAAATTGCAGAACATATCATAAAAGAAATGTGGTTTAGTTGACAGTTCATCATAACCTCCCTAGCTAAGGAACAAATCTGATAATGTTGGGCCTATCTCACATCATGGGAGGGAGAACAGAAGAACTTGGAGACAAATCTGCCCCAGTACCACAGTGAACAGGGATGGAATTTGGGACGCTGAAGTGACTAGCCAGCATCGAACCACCTGAGATATGGACAGGCAGAATTCTAAGAATCACAATGAGAGTAAATTCAGTTACTATGTATTCAGGGGCTGACAGTTTGTATGTTCTCTGAGCTGTGTAACCTGTTTTCAACATGGTTCTGTAACCTGCATAAAGACTTAAAAATTTTTAGAAATATCTGCCTACATTTGAAGTCGCTCTTGTAATACTATCGTTTGCAGTTTCAGAATTACTCATATAATGGCAATAATCTCAACATTAAAATGTCTAGATCCCGAAAGGCCTGCGAGCTCTTGTAAATACAGATTATGCAATATGTAATAATTTCTTCAGTACCTTAGCGAGTACTGTTATGTAACGCCTCACAGCGTTGCGGTTGCGTAACAGCTCCGTTACCTGCAATGGTTGCCTGTTGACTAACACGAGCCGGTGTCTGTTACGTCACTGCGTTGCTGTGCTATATAAAGCGTTCGTATGTGCCACATAAGTTCAGTTTCTAGCTGTGTGCGAAGGAAGCAAGACGAGTTCTGGAAGGAATGGATCGAAGAATGGACGAATTTAGCAGTGAGCTGTACAGTGGGAGTGAAAGCATCAAATACAGCAACCGAGTAATCCTCAGCCGTCGTCAGAAGAAGAAGCTCGCTCGTCAACGTAGAGAAAATCAAGATCAAGATGGCATTCCAGCAAACAACATGAGCAAGAGCGGAGCCAAGGGTTTACGGTCAGTCGATTCTGGACACGGGAAAATAAATGGACAAATTATCACCAGTGCCCCCGCACTACGCCTGCATTCCGAGATGAACATAACGAACAGAATCCTTACAATATTTCTGAGTCATTATATCATAAGTTCCGATCAGCTTCTACGTCTAGGCTACCCCGTCGAGAGTCGCGTACATCCTGGAAAAGCAGTTATCTACAATGACCCTACTGTTTACAAACTCTTCCAACGGGGCAAAACTTCCTCACGATTAAACGTCAATGCTACTGAATTCGTTCCTTTATGGGCAACTGAAAATTGCCAACAGGAATCCCATGGTATCATAACAAGAAGAAGCACATCAAATATCATGGAAAACGAACATCGGCTATTAGAGAAGGCCGTAAATGAAACTGAAGGCAATCAGAACAGTGATAAGTTTAGTGGTAACCGTGGTGTCGCTGCATTTCTCTGTGATAAGAAACTCAGCTACGAACGCTACGATGGAGGGCGGCGTGAAGGTAATAGCAGACCTAGAAGAGGCTGGACTGTGAAATTTCAAGGCGTGACGAAAAAGGACAGTAAATCATCAAACGGTACCCTGAAGAGCGAGGGCGAAGATCAGCAGTTGAGTGATACTAGGGAGAAGAAGTGTGCCCGCTGTGGTCGTGGTTTCTATTTAACAGTGGAGGGGAAATACGCGACTCAAGAAAAGTGTATTCATCACTGGGGCAAGATAGAGAAGGCAGTGGCACCCCAGCTGCCCCAGCCCCGCAAGGTCGGTGTTGTCGGTCCTGTGAGAACAATAAGACGTTACAGTTGCTGTGGAGGTAATCCAAGTTCAGGTGGGTGTAGTGTGGGTGAACTACATGTGTGGAATGGCGTCGGCCCTGGAGTGAATGACCCACTTGATGGTTATGTTCAAACTCGTGTTTGTAAGACTTTTCCCCCTGATGGGAATTTTGGTATTTATGCAGTAGACTGTGAGATGTGTTACACAGCACGTGGCACTGAACTAATTAGAGTGACTGTGGTGGCGTCCGATGGTCATCTCGTGTACGACAGGTTGGTGAAGCCAGAGAGCGACATTATAGATTATAACACGAGGTTTTCAGGAATCACGGCACGTGATCTCAATGAGAATGACACAAAATCATTACGGGATGTCCAGAACGATTTAATGGGCTTCATAAATGCCGACACTATACTTGTGGGTCATGGATTAGAGAATGACCTTCGTGCCCTGCGCATTATCCACGGCAGTGTGGTTGACACATCTGTAATATTTCCTCACTCTAATGGTCTTCCATATCGTCGGTCCCTGAAGTCACTCGTAAGCGAGTTCTTGGAGAGAGATATCCAGCAGGATTCATCTGGACATTGCAGTTTTGAAGATGCAAGGGCCTGCATGGAACTGATGTTGTGGAGGATCAGAACAGATTTTAACTACATTTTTCAAAGTGGTGTACAAAATCTTTTGCAGTTGCAGAATAAATCTGAATGTATATGCTGTTAACTGAATTTGCCTTTTAATTATGCTGTTGTATCTTAAGAGTCCTGTTGTTATAAGTTTATTCAAGAAATTATGAATTTTGTCTGTTGTGAACTTTAATTTCAAAATTTTCACTGACATTTTCTATCATATCCGCATTTCATATAGGTGTGATGCAGAAATACACATTGCTCTAAAGTACAAACTCCCATGTATGAATATAATATCATGTAGAGGTCTACAAGTTATCTTCCCTCATTAACAAATAAAAGGGATGTAACAAGGCTGCCTCATTATGCCACTTTGGAATTCAGTACGAGAAGATGACAATAAAGATGAGGCAAAAAACTTACAGTAGTTATGGTAGAAGACGACTATCCTGCAGCAATGAATATTCAATTCAATTCTTCATTATTTATATTGATATTTTTATAATGTTTTGTCGTAGCCTAACTGATAATTTTTTGAATTAGGGGATCCCACTGATACATTTAGATGTTTTATCATGACGAAATTGATGATGATGATGTAAGTTTAGTTAGCTGATTGGCAAGTGATATATTTCTACATTTGGTGAACTCACAGTTCCTATGGGTTAGGTTGGTGTTTATAGATACTCAGCTAATGAGGTACTCAGTGGCTTTGTCACTTTTCAGCAGTGAAAGTTCTTGGAACTTAATTGATGCATATTGGAATGAATACATGTTTACATGTCTCGTAACTTAGTTTAAAGCAAAATGAAAAGCTACTGGTTTCACTTCTCATATATACATTACTCTTACTTGATACAATTCACTGATGATAGTGATTATAGCCACAACACAACTCTACCCGTGTGATGTGCATAAATATAATAATATATAATAATGGACTGCTTCTATATCTGTGGTGACTGTCTTCTCTGTACGGATTGATTGAGGTAATCATCATTATTACAGTATATAAAAATATGGGCTAAGCTGCCAAAACTCAATACAAAATAGGCAAAAATAAATCAAACCAAAGTAAATCTACCCTAGTCTAAGTGTCTTGAAGTCTTCTTGCACGTGCATTGGGCCATCAGATTGTCACTGAGATTGTCAGCCAAGTCTGCAACCTCCATAAGGTAGGGAGGTCTGTTGTCTTTTGCAGGTTCCTGGGCATACTTCTCAGTTCAGAAGTGAGGCTACCAGTGCCATTGCTAAGAAAGACATTTTGCATGGAGACCAGGTATCAGCTCAAGTTATGGGCAGTGGTGTCCATGCCTATCTGTGTACTGTTGAGCCTTCTAGGCAAGACAAGGGGACCGACTCAAAGCAGCGGATTGTGAGCAGTGAGAGTGTGTTCAGGCGTGGCAACCCTCAGCAGCATCAGAAGAGAGAAAGATATGGTCACATCTTCAGATTTGTCACACTCGCTTAAAAGGCAGAAATTTGTTGTGTGGTGATCCACCACCCATTTGTCTGCAGTGTTGTTCACTCTGTACTGTTTCTGATATATAATGAGTGTGATACATTTCACTACATCCTTGACAATGAACATGGTGGATTGTATGACAGTCTGGCATTCATAAACAGTATGGGTGTTGCAAAGTATGAGGGCTGATTGGAAGGTAGCGTCTGGTGAGCTGTTGGCAAAGCAAGCAGTTTGAAAGAATGTTATTTAATACAAAGAAATATGTACATATTTAAGCTGCTCCCTCTACATCGTTGCCCCCAGAATTGGAGCCCTTGTGGTAATAGGGATTGGCTTTTTCTTTTGGCTGTGTTGGGGAGGTCTGCTGCCTGTGAGCTCAGCCACATGTTGACATGTTCCATCAGCTCCTCATTATGGCTGAAGCACTGTGATCTTACCTAGTTCTTCAGATGAACAGGTGGTAGGTGCTTTGATTGAGATTAGGGCTGTAAGGAGGGTGGTAAAACAGTTCCCATTCAAAATGCTCCAGAACTGCTAGAGTGTGAGCAGTGTGTGTGCATGCGTGTCTGTTATCATGGAGAAGCACTACAGCAGATGTCATTCAATGTCCTTTGTTCTGAAAGGCCCTGTGGAGTTTTTTTTTAGTGTTTCATGACATGAAATGTGTCTGAGCTCACAGGCACGAGAAATCTTGTTTCCTTATATGGAAGGTGCCTCAGTTCCGGTGGTGACAATGTTGAGAGGTAGCTTTGGTGTGTACATATTTTTTTGTCTGTAATCATTTTTTTCTCATTGCTTGTTTTGTTGGCAGCTTACATTAGGTTATTTTCTGAATAGCCCTTGCATTTATAGGGGTACATGGTAGCGTACTTGGTTGAGGCATTATGCTACAAGCCAGAAAGTTTTGGGGTCGAGTCTCAATGTGGTGGACTTTGTCAGTTGACCTAATCGTTCTATCTGCACTATGGGCCTGTCTCTGACTCAGCCTCTAACAGAATGTGTACCTGGAATATTCCTGGGGGATAAAGGGTGGCCGGCACGTAAGGCTGACAGTCTTACTGCCATCTATTAGCTAATTGTCTAGATAATGTGGGACCCTCAATGTCTCACAACCCTGTGGGCCTCTATGGCCATTCACAGGGGTGGCTTTATTTTTACCTTACCTTTACCATTTGAAAGGTTTTCGGCTGTCAAGAATGCTGAGTCAGTGGCAAAACTCGCACGCATCCCGCAGCACATCAGTTGCTGCAAAGGGCAGAGCCATGAACTTGCCAATCTGCTTGAATTTCTTCTGTATTTTGTCCTCTCATTTACTTATCAGTTTATAATAATGTGGTCTCTGATTTTTTTATTACTTTTTCCTGAATATTGCAGTATTTCTTATAGTATAATGATTTCAGCCTATCGTCACCTGATTCTGTAAGTGTACTATTCGCAGTCGGTATAGTGACTGCCTATGTGTTACGTGACTGAAGGTTCAGAGTTCAAGTCCTGACAGTCAAGAATTTTCTCTTGTCCACTTCATCCAGACAGACTGGGGCCTGCCCAGCCTCCTATCCATTGGGTACCAGGGTCTCCTTACCTGGTGGAAGAGCGGCCAGGGCATGAAGCTGACCTCTATCGAATGCCGAGGTGGAGAACATGTGGATCTATACACCCAGTCCCCTATATGCCTTCATGGTGTTGTGCTTAATTAGGTATGGACAGAGATAACTTCACATTTTACCTTTGCTATATGAAGTTTGTTTATTTCTACATAATATTCTTATACCCTTAGTTATCCATTTATTAGTTACATTTTTCCATCTTTTTATATATATTATATACTAATGGAAATCTGTTTTCAAGATTTAATAAGGAAATATTAAGAAATACATTAAATTTGCTATTAACATTTTCTTGGTTGTCAACTTCTTTCCAGTTTTCATTTTGTAGTGGAGACTGAAAAATTGTAATTTTGTCTCCACATGAATCTCCCTAAATTCATATTTAATCTTCTTATGCATCATAGTTTGCAAATTTTCAGGTATTAATATTTGTCCATCATGATCTGAAAGACCATTTATAGCAGGATAAACTTGGAAATTGATATGAATACTCTGTCTGTGAAAAAGTTATCACTGAGATAGAGGTTGAACTTGTTCTTTTTGTAAAGACAATTATTTGTACTATATTATATGTTATATAATAAATTGGATCAGATTCCTGTCTGGAGCCATATAGAAACATAAATTATACAGTTTCATCTTATTTATAGATCTCTTTAGAGCACATGCTTCAATTTTTTTTCTCTATGCTTAAATCGGATAGGCTCAGCCCTTGATATAATATATAGTCTTTTTCTAAAATACAAACTCCATGATTCCTAAATATGCTATGTAACAATCCAGTAGCTGATTATGTTTATTTTCTTTCTGTAAATCCTTAGATACAGGTCAAGTCATAAGTTCCATTCATTAATACCGACAATTTTAGCTTAAAAATTGATATACATTTTACACCATTCTCTGTGTACAGTGAAGTACTCATCTATTGAGTAAAAGGAACTAGCATGTAGATTATTCTTTAGCGCTAATTTAAACTGTTTAGTATCATTACTCCAGTTTTGTCACTATGTGGTAGATTATTGAACACTTTTACGCTAGTGGACTCCTTTCTGATACAGTGATAAGTCTGATGAAGGTAGGTGAAAGTTATATGTTTGTCTGGTATTCTTGTTATAAAAGTTAAACCTATCCCCGTAACAGTCTGTGAAGGCCCACAGGGTTGTGAGATATCGAGGCTCCCACATCTTCTAGGCAATCGGCTCACAGATGGCTGTGATGTTTTCTGCCTAATCGGATGGGCATTGCCTAGGTCTTTTTTGTATTTACAATAATTTTTTCTATAAAAATGCACTGGCTGGCTGCCCTTTACCCCCAGGATGATTGCTGGTACTTATTTCTGTTAGAGGCGGAATTTACCACAGGAAAATAGTGCAGTTGGAAAGATAGGTGAAATGAAAAAATCCAATGGCTTCAACGGAAATCGAACCCGTGACCTTCCAGCTTGTAGCATAGTGCCTCAAACTAACTATGCTGGAACTGAAGGCAATGAGAACAGTGATGTGTATAGTGGCAATCGTGGTAACGCTGTATTTCTATGTAATTTAAAAATCAGGCGTGTTAGAGGCGATGTAAAGGTGATTGCAGTGACTCGAGTTTGAAATTGCAAAACATTACAAACGTGAGGGAGACGAAATCATTGAACGGTACCCTGAAGTGCGAGGGCCAAGATCAGCAGTTGAGTGATACTGATGAGAAGTGCGCCCGCTGTAGTTGTGGTTTATCTTGTAACACTGAACGTGATATACATGACTCGAGAACAATGTATTTATCGCTGGGGTAAGTTAGTGAAGGCCGGTGAAGGCAGTGGCACCACAGCCCAACGAGGTCGATGCTATTTAAACTAGCAGACGGTACTGTTCGGGGAGAATTACTGTCCATATAGGTTGGCCCTACATGCCAGAATGCGCACTGTGTGCACTTAAAAATTTTTGTTTTAAAATAAGTGACTTGGCGACATTTGTTACGAATAATTGAATTGACGTGCAAATAGTTACTATTTCGGGACGGGATTGTCACTACTCATGTTATCTCTTGCCAGATTATGTGACACCACCGTCTCCTTCAAATTATTTATTTGTGTCCCGTAATAGAAACGTAATCCATTAAATTCCAGTGTGTACCTGTAATAATAAAGGCACTGAGTAAGAAAAGACTATATTTCGAACAAGCCTTTTTTTATCTTTGAACTAAGATAATTTTAGGATAGGCAAATTCAACAAGGTTTTGAATTGTTTCATTTTTGGTCCGTTACAATATCAATCACAGAGTTAGTAGAGAGTCCGTCGAGTGTAACAATTTGTAGGTCTTTTTTTAATATCACTTCTGCCTTACATGTTTCGGTTTGATACAACCATCATCAGAGGCACTTGCTATAATTATGGAAACACTGTCGTTGTTTATGATGTTCACAGTTATGTTTGTCGTGTAGACGCTGCTACAATATGCTGACGTGTAAAAGCACAAAACTTACTAAGATATGTAAGATTTGAGGCTTTCACGGCGGTGACTATGAAGAAAGCAGTCTTCTGGGATTTGGCACCGTGTATATGTGGTGTTAACCGACGTTTCGGTTTACCGTTTCTCATGGTGTTTTCGCTTGCAGATTTCTTATACTTTTTCTTCTACCCTGAAGATGGGGGCGATACGTTCCTCCGAAACGTCGGTTAACACCACATATACACGGTGCCAAATCCCAGAAGACTGCTTTCTTCTTACTAAGATAGTTGAGTACACTATCAAGTTCTCGCTTTTCATCCGAAACTGTTTTTAAGTTAAAACGCTAAATGTTAAAATATTTAATCTAAAATGCTGAATTCCTCCTTGTTAGTTCATCCCGAAGATGGGAGACGTCAGCTTGAAGTTCTTTGGCTTATGGTTCGATGTTTCTTATGTGCTGTGTGTAGGTTTTTTCTTTCAACAGCATTATCCGTGGAGTCCGTGGATCACTGATTTGTACTTGCCGTATGATGGCGCTGAGTTATTTTATGTAGGTTATGGGAAGGTGCGGAGTAATACGTTGTGATATAATTAAGACAATTTTAATTGTGTGGAAAGATGATTGAAAATGACGTAAGGCACAATTTAAAAATCACACAGTGTTTATCACGGAAGCGTTTTTTTAAAAACCTTGTATTCCGGTATGCTATGTTAACGTGATTACCTAACCCGATTTTCTTTGCTGTTTCAGGCAACGTGAATTATAAGACAAAACCGTCTGAATGGCATTCTGTAGTGAAGCAGTGTGTAACATAATAAGAAAGTTGAACTCATAATATCAGTAATGGTTTTTCGTACAGTGGCTCCACGAATGAGGTTTATTATCATAATATTGTGTTTTGTTATATTTATTTTTTACTTCGAAATGCGTATTATGAAAATTGAAGACGGCAAACGTAAGCTTGGTAATTAAGTCCAAAATCTGTTACGATTAAAATATTGCCTGTCTTCTTTACAGAGAATTTAAGAAATGTAAAAGAGATTTGAGTTTTTTAACATTCCTGGTTGAAAAGGTCTGCATGTGTAAAATAGAAATAATGAATGCTATCGTTTAAATTTCCATGAGGTTTTTATGAACTGTTGTAGCTATAATTATGAGAAATGTGTTGTCCCAGGGTGAACTCAGTGTCAAGTTGCAATCTGGATGGTAAAGGTAGAGGTAAAGTCACCTGTGCTTAATTAAGCACTATGCCATGAGAACATATGGATGCGTGGAGGTATGGCTCTGCCATGCTTGACTCTGGCACAAGATATAGCCGAGTGGTCAGCTTCACACCCAAGCTGCTTTATTCCTCAGGGAAATTGACCCTGATACACACTGGATAGAAAGCTAGGTGGCTCCCATAGCTGGTCTGGATGTTTTGGAGAAGAGAACAACCTTGATTCTGCTGGGATTCAAACCCTGGGTGTTCAGCAGTCTAGATTTTTACAGTTATGTATTTAAGATTATTTAACAGCATTTGCTGTTGTGACCCATTAGGCTGGTGGGCAGGCAGATAGATGATAGTTACATAGACAGATAGGAAACTTGAAGCTTGCAACAGTGAGTTGATAGTTTACAACATGGAAACAAAGGCAATACTTTGGTGCTCTTCTCCACATTTGGCACCAACTGTATGTAAACTAAACTATGTTACTAATTACTATAAAAGGAAGACAGAGACTTACCATAATTTATCAGATCTGGAATTAATTCCCTTCAAGCATGCCTCACAGCATATAAGCAAGTTTTATGACACCTGAAGCACTCAAGGGATTCAGTGTATTGCTTACATAACCAACCTGAATTCACAGATTGCCGGAAAAATATCTGGTTGAACACTTATAGCACACCACACCAATACATTTATTCTGTGCTATGTTACTTAGTTGAATTGTATGAGGAATTTCTTTTCTTAATGTTCATTTATTTTTACAACTAAAGTGAGGCCCTATTGTTTGTAAATGACAGCTGTGGGCCAGTGACTGTCTTGGACATTTTTAGGAGCCAGTTGCAATGTGGAGTCTTGCTGCATAATCTGGTTACTTAAACTCATGCACAAATTTTCTTTAAGAGGTAAAATTTAATTAGTCTTATGGCTGTGAATGGTAACAACAGCAACACACCAGTTTCTGGTGGAAAGTTTCTTAACAGTTTGTAAGAACTATTTTATAACTGTCCCCGAATGTCTTAAACTTCCTCAGTTAGCACATCCCTCTTGGATTATTTCTTTTTGCCACAAAGTAAAGGCGTGACCCACTTCCCTTTTGCATGCTTCTGTATGCACAGCTGTGTGGAAAGGAATTCTTGTAGGTATTTATGAGTGAGCATCTGAATACACTTTCTGTAAGCTTTCTTTCTTATGTAAAGTTAAGTGAAAGTAAAATGATTAATTAATCCTTGAAGATGTATGGGCAAGTGGAAAGCAAGAAATGAGAAATTCCTTGTAATTATTCTGTAGTAATTCCATGTGCAATTAACAAACTGTTATAATGAATTACATGTATTTACTAATTCATTAACAGAGTAGAAAATGTGTGACAAAAGAAATTAGTTCATTGGTGATTGAAATTATCTTCTGTTATTATATGGACTTAATAATTTCTTATTGTAAGCTTGATTTGAAATTTAATTCTTGCATAATATACAACTTTTTGGTACACTAAGATAGCGGTTGGTCTGTGAGATAAAGTCTCTGTCTAGTGTTGATATTGAGAAGCTCTTACTGAAAAAGTACAAATTTATCAACTGTAATGGCCATTAAAGCAAATATACAGAGTGTAAATAAATACATGTTACAATGCTCTGTGGTAGATAGATGGGTTCAATCTGATCATCTTTTATTAATGCATGTCTGGAAATGCTCCAGTCTAGAAAACCAAGATTAAAGGCCGTGGGGATCCGTTGCACTGACCATGATACACCCTCTGCATGCAAAAATTGGCACTAACTTTGCTGACAAGCTGTTGCTCGGTCAATATAGTTCGCTTGCAGGCTAAAACCACAGAGTTCATTTTTGTTTTTGTCCCGAAACGCTTTCTTTATGCATTAAGCCTCTGAAATGTGAAGGACACCGCCCTTGCCTCACACCTCTGCGACTTGCTGGTGACATTTAGCTAACATTTCTCCAAGAGGCCTTACCCGAGCTGCTGGAAATGGTGCCTTTGGAAGTGGATCGTGAAATGTGGTTCCAGCACGATGGCGCCCTGGCACACAGCACTAATGTCCGTGAGTGTTCGGATGAATATTTTGGCAACGGATGGTTTGGACATGGAGGCCCAGTAACCTGGTCCCCTCACTCCTCTGACTTGATTCCATTGGATTTATTTCTCTGGGGGTACATGCAAATCCTCATGTACGAGACTCCAGTGGAGACACAACATGATCTTGTGGCAAGAATTGCAGTAGCAGCTGGAACCATCTGGGAAATGCTGGGAATCTTTCAGAAAGTTTGGAATAACATAGCCAGGCAGTGCAGAACATGCAGTGAAGTTGGTGGCCACCATTTTGAGCAACTTTTTTTAGTGTAAAACAATGATAACATCCCCTAAAACTTGTGCATCCTCTTGGAGAATTTTGTGACCCTTAGTGCCAAATGAAGCGCTTCCGGACATTGGTGTAGTAACAAAATATCATCAGATTGAACCCTTCTGTCTACCACAGAGCGTTGTAACATGTATTTATTTACACCCTCTATATTTGGTGGTGTTAGTAGGATGCAGAAAATCTTGAATAAACCTTTACACATCTGAGTTCTCTGAGCAGTAGCCATAATTGTGATTGTTTTCTTCTGTGGAAGCAATTGTTTATTACTGTTGTGTTTTCCTAGAAAATTATACCAGATGACGACTAAGTGAAAGGATGCAAAGTACATTGTTTTAAAAAATTCTGTGCTAGCTAGACATAAAGAGGTCTCATTGCAAAGCATTGTGAACTTAATTTCAGTATTGTCTGGTATATAGAACTAGTACTAGCAGCTTCTTAAGAAAACCACAAAAAGCTCATTATAAAGCTGGGTATATATCGGCACATTCTGTGTGATCAAGAACTGCAAGTATAACTGAAAATTCATCACTGCCTGTAACTGAGTAGTTTACTCTGATCATTTTCTTAATAGGATTTGAGACATATGTTTCTAGATGCCACGCATTGCACTTTTGTTGAATTAACATCACAAATTTGAGAATTGAGGTTCCCATGATTGTGAGTATCTAGATTATGATCATCTGAGGTGTGATGTGTAGTTTAGTAGACAAGTACCAAACCTGTGGAGGAACCAGCTTCTACCGTCAGAGTAGAAAGAACCCCAAAAATGGAGGCATTAGTTTCCTCTGAGATGATGGTACCCATCTTCCAAAGTCAGTATGGTGTCCCTCTTACTGTTTTACACATTCTGCAGGATGCCCACATTATCACTGATGTGATGTTGAGTTGTGCAGTATCTCAGGAGATGACTGCCATAACTTAAGTAATGTGGCAGGTTATTTAATTGATTTTAATTTATTCTCTAGTGTTATACCTTTTACGTCCGTTGTTTTAAAACCTCTCTGGCCTATATTCAGCCTGTTAAAATTCTTAACACAGTGTCAATTGATCTTTTACTGTACATTTTTGGCCACTGGTAGTCTGACCAGTTCAGAGTTTTACACCTGTTACGTTTTCTAAATTTTATATTAGGTTTAATAGCCTGTTTTTTTTTATTGAAAGCCTTCACAACAGAACAATAATAATATGTGTATGTAGTTTCAAGTAGTACTTTACTGCATGTTTCGGCTTCCAAGAAGCCATTAGCAAGTAAATACACCTAAAAACTGTAGCTATGGAATTGTATGCTAATTACATGATGTAGTATTACATTTTCCAAGTAGTCTACAATAATATAAAATATGAAGTTACAATGAAAGTAAAGTCTTAAAATGAACTAGCTACATAATTAAAATACAGTTAAGAGCTGTACATATAATTATACAGTATTTCAAAGTAGGTAGTTGTAATCGTAAAAATGTATGGTTGTGTTTATGTTGACATCTTGTGTACACAGACGGTTGTTACGGTCCTCGGAGGTCTGCTGCTATATTGTACGTTATTATTTAATTTTGATTTCTATTTGACGGGTTCCTCCATTTATGTGTATATGTCTGATCTGGTGAGGTGGATTACAACTTAAGATTAAGACTTTACTTTCATTGTAACTTTATACCGTATTTACGCATGTATAGGCTGCACATTTTTTGCCAAAAATTCAAGAGGAGAACTGGGGTGCAGCTTATATTCGAAATATTCGAAATCACACTTCATTTAAAAAAATTATATTCATAATTAGTAATACAGGGTGTTCAAAGATCGAGGAAACCGGGGCAGCAGCGTAGAGCGGAAGAAACGTTTCTCTGCGACTACTGTGGCCCTCCCTGCTAGCGAGAGTGCAGTCGTGTCGCTGATACCCTTACATCAGTTTCTGTACATGCACACATTTATAAGAATACTGTAAAAAGATAACACAAACTTACCGTGCTTTATAACAGGTGCTGAAAGTGACGCCCTTCTACTCCTGAAATAATATTCGAAGAAAATTATTTTTTCTGTAATTTCTGTCTGAAAATTGTGCTGCGGCCTATACACACACGCGGCCTATACATGCGTAAATACGGTATTTTATATTATTGTACATTATTTGGAAAATTTAATACAACATTGTGTAATTAGCACGCAATTCAATAACTGAAAGTTTTTTAAGTATATTTACCTGAAGATGAAGAAGTACTTCTTGAAACTACATACATATGCTATTAATGTTGTGTTGTGATGGCTTTCAGTAAAGAAATATATAATACACAACAGGATGCATTCACTGAAAATTTATAACCTGTTATTTACTTTTAACATTATTTAGGTACATATATTCATCAATGCTAATATCCCTCAAAATCTGCAGGTATAACTTTCTGCAAAACTCTATCCGATATTGTGCTGTCAAGGTGTACTCCATACATTGATGAAATCATGGAGGGGCCTTCAGTGTGGATTCTGGATAGGGAGATAGGGACTAGCTCTATCGATTTGGCCCACCTGAGTAGGTTTTACTTGAAGACAGAGACAGAATCCAGTCTCTGAAATGACTTGTTTTGAAAAATAAACCGGACGGTTGTTACATAAAGACAACACGATGGATAATGTCCAAAAACATAACATTTGTACTCCGATTTTAGCAGCAACAGCTGTGAAGTAGTGCATGGACATAGGTGCTAGGCTTGTGTGTGTGAAGTTTTTATGCTTTTAATCTTTGCCTTAACTCTCACAAATGGTTTGTGCTGTGCTTGTTTTATGTATCCTATCTTGTGTTGGTGTTGGTGTCTGGAGATAGGGGCTGGCTCTATCAATTGGGCCCAACTGAGTAGAAATCACCTGAAGACAGAGACAGAATCCAATCTCTGAAATGTTGTGTGCTTTGAATAAAAACAGGATGATTGGTAATGTCCAGACACAGTGATTGTTCAACAAAATGGTGTGAAGACATTGCACCTACTTTGTCATACAGAGAGCATTATTTTCCTCAACATGTCGTGTATGCATCTTTATTTACAGAAATTCAGTAAATGACATTTCAGGGTTTTTGAGAAAAGATTTTTTTTTGGAGGGGCCATTTGAAGGACCCATATTTTTTGAGCTAGAATATTCAGTTTTACCAGGAACTGACCTCTTAAATACTGAATATTAATAAAATCCATCCAACTATTCACATACTAGCATACACATACATATTCATACAGACAGATAAATGGCATTCCAGAAACCATGTTCTCATATTGAGGGGGCTGAATATATGTAAATAATTCTCATTTCATGCATCCTGCTGTGTTACAATATATACAACTTATTTATTTGACCGTCACAACACAACAATAAAAGAACTTCAAGGACAATGCCCAGATATAGTTCTGCTACATGTTTCGGCCACTGGTGGCCATCATCAGGCAAACACACTTCAACAAACGTACATTACTGAACTGCAGTACGCAAAATTTGATGATTTATGACATTGTATCAAGTATCTATAGTACTATCGCTAATTCACACACTGTGCAATTCACCACAGCATGCATTAAGTCTTCTCAGTCTGCTGTGTCTTCACTAGTTGCCTGGTAATAGCTCCCAATGCAGTAGCTTCCTCAACTTTCATGTTCAGTGGCTTTTGTCCTCGATGGCTGGCACCTTTCAGCTGCAGCTATCGAGCTGAACTAACTGGCTTCCAACAGCCAAACTAACTCACAGCACACAATCGACTCCTTACATAGCTTTGGCAGGGACCGCACAGAAAACACCTCCCAACAATTCTTCTGATTTGCATCACATAGCTATTGGCATGGACCGCGTAGGGAACACTGCTTCCCAGTTACTCGACTGTTGTGTGTTACAAAGCCATTGCCTAGCAATGGGCATGTTTGCAGAGTCGTTTCCTAGCAATGGCTGGCTCTGCTGGTTTGACGGTTCTTGCCTTGAGCAAATATGCTGCAATATGTAAGCCTAATAACATTAGACGTAAAAGATAAACGAGCATCATGAAGGCTTCTCCATGGTGGTAATCTGGAAGCTAAAATACTGGATTTAGATACATTTATGTGGCTATATTGATGTGGATGCCACCAATTTTTTAGTCAGTGTACAAATTAAAAACTTTGATACTTAATGTGAAATACCAAAATTCTGGTAAAACTGTATAAAATAGGAAGTTGTGGTTACCTGAAATGCATAATTGGCAAAACTGCAGTTTGGCAAGGAATTGCTGCACTGGATAATAAATGGGAGTACAGCAGGACAACACACATATTACATTCACAGTTATGCTGTAGTATAGTGATGTCATTCTTCGAGAGAGTTAGCAATATTTGAAAATGTAATCTTAATTTGTTTTGTTCTGTTGCATATTTTTGCTGTGTAAAAAAATTAATGCTTTTCTGCGTATGACATATAGCAGCATTAGTTTAACAGTAGGGCTCGATTTTTTATTCACTTGGCTGTGATTGAATAAGGAAGTTTTATACATCAAATTTAGTTATATGGTGATAGCTGGGCATTCACAATTATTAATTTACACATGAAATGTATGACCTGCTGTTAGTTGATATGCTTAGTTACCATTTACAGCATTGCTACATTGTGAAGCACTTATCCACGGTGAAATAAATTGAGACGGGAAGTAATATGTTGTATTTGACTTGAGTGGTTATAGAATCTGAGTATACATAGAATAAAGGAATTGCTATATGTGTTTTTGTATTACTGTGCTTTGTTTAGAATTGGCAGTTGCACGAATACAGCTGCGTGAAGTAGATCAGCGAAGGGGTTCCAGCTATTTGCCAAACATAAATACCCGGGATCTTGTAGTGATCTACAATCGAGTACCAAAGACTGGGTCAACAAGTTTTGTGGGTGTTGCTTATGACTTGTGTAAACAAAATGGATTTCATGTGCTTCACATCAACATCACAGGAAACATGCATGCCTTGTCTCTTAAAAACCAGGTATGACTGGCAACTCATTTCTGTAGGCTTTTGCATCCTATATATAATGTGTAATTTTGGCTTTCAGGGTTTAGCCACGTTATATGTTGAAGCTGTACCAATGTGTCAGTGAATATTGCAGTCACACACTCTCACAGTTTGAGTAAGGTTGAGGTTGTGGAGTGTGGTACTGTCCAGTGGATAGGGGCCATTACTGATTGTACCAATTTACAAGATGGGTGATCAAATTGATTGTAGTAATTATTGTGGACCATCAGTGCTGTGAGCTTCAAGCAGAATTTTATCCATTATCCATCTCTCAAGGTTAAGTCCATACATAGATGAAATTATTGGGGATCATCAGTGTGGGTTTCAATGTAACATATAAACTACTGACCAGATTTTTTGTGTTTGTCAGATAAAAGGTAAAGTTTCCCCTGTGCTTAACTAATTAAGCAGTATGTCATGAAGGCGTATGGGGGAGTGGATGTATAGATCCACATTTTCTTGACCTTGGCCCTAGTTGGAAGTGAGTGGTCAGCTTCATGCCCATGCTGCTTTACCTGTGGGGAAAGATCCCTGGTACCCATTGGATAGGAGGTTGGGTAGACCCCAGGGGCAGCCTGGATGACATGGAGAAGGGAAGAATCTTGACCGTACTGGTACTCGAACTCTGACTCGTCAGTTGTCCAGCCCATAGCCAGTCATTATACTGACTATGTTGTCAGTTGACCCAGATGTAAATAGAAACTGGCCCTCTATATGATAAAAGTGTATGTAAAATATGCTTTTCGGTACAGTTTGTGGCTATTTTTAAGAAAAATATATCAGGCAGGCTTCTTATTTCTCTGAATGTTAACAAGGTTAGAATTGTACTTTGAATACTAAACTGGGGTAAGAGTGCTAAATGTTACGCTCTCTGATCTTCACTTTGTAGAGAAAAGGCATAGAATTGAAGATGATGTAACAAATGTACGTGGTATGACAATAAAGTTCGCGAACTCATCTCAGTAGAAGTGCTACATACCTCATTGCTGAATATCACTGTGGTCACCTTCAAAGTACTCCCCTCGGGAAGCTATTCACTGATGTCAGAACCTAATCTACCCTTCGAAAGAATTTTGGAACTGGTTTTGTGGAATGGCCTTCAGGGCTGCAATCATGTTTCTCTTGTTTTCATCAATGTCTTTAAAATGCCTTCCTCTCAATGTTTCCTTTATCTCCAGGAACAGAAAAGAGTCATTGGGGGATAGATCCAGTGAGTAGTGAGGGTGTTCCAGCACTGTTATTTGTTTACTAGCCAAAAACTCCCTCACAGATACTGCTCTAATTCAGGCTCCAACATTCTCATGACAGTGCACCAAAACGCACTCAGACAGTAATAGACACTACTCAGGAAGAGACTGCCATTGATCAACAACAACACAGCTGTGAAATGCTGATATGCAAGCGTCGTCAAACCATACTGAACTTTCTGTCCACTGCTGCCATGAAAAACACAGCGAGTTTGGGAACTTTATTGTCTGACCTCATAAATGTGTACTTGAGATGTAAATTATTTCTACTATTCTAATTGTCATTGTTTGCAGTTTCAGTTTGTATGGAATGTATCTCACTGGAATGCAATGAAGCCGGCACTATATCATGGACATCTGGCTTTTGTTGATTTTGCTCAGTAAGTTGTATTGCAGGCCTACATAATCCTGTTTCTTTCTTTTGTAGAACATTATGCAAGTGAAAATATTGTTGCTTACAGAATTAGAATGCCTGAGTATTTAGAGAATTTTAATTTAAGTCTAAGATCACTAGATCAGTTTTGTTGTTATAGTTTCTTTAGTTAAGATTTTCTTACAAGGTTTGGAGTGAGTCAACGCCCCCTGTACATTAACTTGATTCGAAAACCACTGGACAGGCTTGTCTCTTACTACTACTTCCTTCGCCATGGAGACAACTTTAGACCACATCTGATTAGAAGAAAACATGGTAATAAGATGGTATGTATGATGAGTCATGAACCAGAAGTTGCATAGTTAGTTTAATGTATATAATGAGAACAAAGATTTGTGTCCTCTTCCTTAACATCAAATTTAAAGTGAAGGTTCAGCTGTGCGCACAAGGAAAGGGTTCAGACCTTTGTATGGCTGTGCTTATTTAAATGTTACATGCAGGCTGGAAAGGGGCATAGACATAGGTAGACTCAATCTATGCAGTTCTGGTGCTGTTTTCACTGCTTTATGCTGTCATAATTATTGTTCCCAACAATGATATACATAGGAACAAAATACTGAACCTGCACTATAATAATTTCCTTTATACTAGAAGATTATTTGAGAGCCTGCCACAGATGTTTTGGTTAGTCCAGTCGGATTGAGAACACACTTCTTGCATCATATTTTTCGGCATGTATTTGGATCCACATCACAATCGACAAGCCTGTAGGCCAACAAATCACAAAGAAAACCTGCCTCGATCACATGGAAGTTGTCCATATTTTTATGCATATTTCCAGCACCTCTGCGAAATGTGTGTGGAGGTCTGCTCTTTTGATGTGATCTACCAAGAACCACATCAAAATGGCAGAGCTCCACCTTTTTGGCATCCAAAAAATGAGCGTGAGACAGCAATTGATAACTTAGAATGAGATACTGTAACGAAATGAATTACATTAGCTATGGTCTGTATATATGAATTTTAACATAATACTAGTTTTAGCCTTTTATAAGAAGTTTGTTACTCAGCTGTTTTAAATTTTTTATTTTTGTATATATGACTGTAAAGATTCTGTTTAATATGGTGCACCTCCCCTGAAGATTATTTTGTATGATTAAACGTGTTAGAGTTTTAACAACATATGTCAGGGATTAAACTGGATATATGAGTATTTAAATGGTAATTTGCATTCTGCTCTAAATTCAGATTCATTTTTATTAGTTGCATAAATTAGTTAATTTCTTCTTGTGAGTAATTTGAGTTGAAATTATATATGAATGATTCAGTGTGAATAGTTTCCTGTTTTGGCTGAATGAGAGTCCCATTAAACCACTGAGTTACTGGCTCTTTGTTAATTACCTTACATTAAATGTTCTTAGGATGGCAAGTTGAATGCCTGTGATACGTGTAATACCAATGACTAGCCACACTAACCACCTAACTAACTAACTAACCAACCAACCAACCTCATGGAGATGAACCCCTGAGAAGCTACCAGTTGTGTAGCTACTCAAGAAATCCCCAGCTATTTATGGGACCTGTAGGTTCATTACCGTGTTCACAAGAGCCCTCCACTGGTCTCTGTCCTGAGCCAGACTAGACTGATCCAGTCCATACCTCTCCATCTTATCTCTAAGAACAATTTTAATATTATTCACCCACTTATGTCTTGGTTTTCCTAGTGGTTTCTTTCCTTCTGGCTCTCCCACCAATGTCATATATGCATTCCTCTTCTACCCCATTTGTGCTACATACCATGCCCATTTCAACCTCCTTGACTTGGTCATTCTAGTTGTGCTTGGTGAAGAGAACAAGTTGTGAAGTCCCTCATACATTTTTCTCAAACCTCTTGTCACTTCATCTCTCTTTGGTTCAAATATTCTCCTCAACACACTGTTCTCACCCTCAGTCTGTGTTCCTCCCTTAATGTCAGAGACCAAGTTTCACACTCACAGAACCACAATGTCTGGCCTCATATTTCCTGAATTTATAAATATTTAATTGTTTGCTTAAACTCCCATAATGAAATTAGATTGAAGGTTTTATATTGTTGTGTCGTATTGTGTGTAATACAATGTTTGTTATTATTCAGTCAACACAGTTCTGACATAGACACACCATATGTTTGCATGCACCACATGTTTTGGCCTGTTTTGGCCATCATCAGGTACATAGATCCTTGCTCTAGAGCACCTGCTTACAAGTTCTTTGTATTGAAACTGTTTGTCAGGGTGACTGACTGCTTGGACCTTTCCAGGTTGATTTAATTTCTGTTTCCCAGGCATGTAGAACTCAGATATCCCAGAATAGTGTGCCATGATTGCGCTCGTTGAGACATGTCTGAGTCATATCTGTTAACTCCCTCTATGCTGCAGCCAGTTCCCTCACTTTTTTATGTCATTGCAGAAGAATCTTGGTATGTTGATATGCAATGAGCTGGGAGTAATGGTACACTTCTTGTATTAAAGCTCATGCTGTCTTGTAATTATCTGCAGATGATTGAAAGGAATGTACTCGTAGTTTTATACTTTATCCTTTTGTTGCAACTCACATGTATATTCATTAGACCATTTTCTCCAGAGAATCATATGCTGAATTGCCAGTGGGAAGGCTTATTTTGTTCCATAAACCCAAGTTAGGTTCAGGATTGAAGTTTGTGAATCTCCAACTGGAAAGTGGATGGGTGGTACAACAGTAAGATTCAAGGGATTGATGTTAGTGCCAGTGGATGAGAGNAGCCCCGTTCAGCCAACGAGGTCGATCCTCGGTACCTCGATACTTCTCCCATCTACCAGAGGCATTGGAAACTACTTGGGCTGGAAACTTGCCTAATTTTGCTCAGACGTCTCCTAGAGACATGAGGATCTTTTATGTGCCGTAAATTTACGACACGAGACCCACGGCTTAAAGTCCCTACCAGAGGACTTGTTCCCTGAATTTTTCCGCCCTTAAAAATTCCACGACCTCCGCCGGGTTTGAACCCATGTACCTTGAGTCACAAGGTGGGAACGTTACCCCTAGACTACGGAGGCTGCTTGCACTTTGTGTTACTATCATGCATAGCTGCTCATGCTTTGGTATTGCTGAACCAGCGATCCTCTATGATCATCTAAAATGTAATTTCATGAATTTCACACTGGACTCCGATAAACCAGTGATCTCTGTGGTATGAAGTGCAACATTTTGCCTTGTTCTGTAGCTGTTCCTGTGACTTGAGTCTGATGCTTACTGGTACTTCATAGTTGTTGGGGTTAGCTGCTAGAAAGTTGGTGGCACTGTTGCAGTGAATGTCAGCACGTTTGCACCACCTGAATGTGTAACAATTAAGTCCTGCAAGAAATGGTTGTGTGATTAAGTCATTCACTGATTCTGAGTGAATGGTCTGAGGTAACTCGCATGTAGCCCATTACAGTATTTGGTGTAGGACATGAGTAGTTTTTAAAATTAGATAAAGAAAATATTTAAATCTCAACATTTGTTGTTTACAGTAGGTACTTTAGAGTTTGCTATTCTGTCTTTAACGGGAAAGTTTTCAAAGTAGAAGTGTGTAAGTCTTCTTTCTTGCTTCCTTTTTTTTTAAACTGTTTCAGACTATGTTAAAAGTGTAAAATGCTAAAGCTATCCTTGTAACAGGCCATGGAGGCCCATAGGTTTGTGAGACGTTGACACTCCCAAATATTCTAGACAGTTGGCTCACAGATGGCGATGAGGTTGTCAGTGTTGTGCGCCGGCCGCCCTTTACCCTCAGGAAGATTCTTGGTACTCATTCTTGTTAGAGGTTGAGTTGACCCCAGGGCCAAAATGTGGCTGGAAGGATTGGGCATAGAAAGTATAAAGAGTTTGACACATAAGAGAGGCTGTAATATACTGAGCTATGTTAAAAAGGTTGAGAAAACCTGTTATAATCAGTCATGTATGTTGAGTATTTTATTCTGTTCTAGGTTCCAAATGTGTGACAAATTAAAACTTCACTGTGCTTTCCTCCAATAAATATTATATTGTGAGACTGTAAAGTGTGTGAAAACATTCTTTATTTTGAATTGACCTTTACTTTTACAGCCATATGTGTGTTGTGAATGTGATATAACATTTCTTTGTATACAGTCATTTGATGAATGTGTGAAGTTACGTCAAGCTGACTGTGATCCGGAGAACATGTGGCTCCAGATACCATTCTTCTGTGGTCATGCTGCTGAATGTTGGTATGTATATTACCATCAGATGTATCACTTCTATGGTAACAGAATAATATAAGAGGATTCAACACAGTTTAATATATGCATGAACATAACATTCATTTCCGTACGTCTAAGATTGTAAAATTAATTTGGGGTTAACTGTGTGTAAATTAAGTGTTCGAAATAAATGAAATCATGTTGATGACTTACTTACTCACTCACTCATGGTGCTGAGCCCTTCTGGAGAAGCCGCCAATTCTGCAGCTATTCAAGAATTTCCCAGCATTTTATGGGACCCGAAGGTTCATTACCGTGTTCACAAGAGCCCTCCGCTGATCCCTATCTTGATGACTAGGGGATATTTTTATGCTCATCACTCCCATTTTTAAATTTTATATCTGATAAGAGTTGTTTGTAATCCATTTTCCTTATTCTGGTAAGGAAGGAAAAGCATAAGATACCTTTATAATGCCCATGAGTCTGCCTGGCCAGTCAGTGACTTTAGGACTGAGCGGGTATGAAGGTTATGCCTTTGAAGGTCATTGGTGAAGGAACTGCTGTAGAACATAAAGTTAAGTGCCTCTGTTTTCAGCTGCAGTCTGGAAGAATTATGTTATATATGTTTGTATATTTGAGATTTTTAAAAAGTCTTGAAAGACCTGGTATGTAAATTGAAATGACACTAGACTTACCATATACAAACGTGACCAGGTAGAATGGATTTATATCCTGTTTCATCTTGATACTGCCAACTACCCATGAAAATTTTAATTGTATTTGCTGACTGAAAGCTTAAAATCTTATTTATTATGTACTGTAGAGCTTTATAACTGGTGTACATCTGAATATAAGCATTACTGGACATGTTGAAAGTGTCTTCAGCTTTACATATGGTTTAGTAATCTGTGTTTCAGTTCATATTGAAACTGGGTCAGTTCAGTCCAGAGGAGATCCTCATAAATCATTTATCTGAGTTTAATTTTTATATTATTATTCTGTCTTTTTTCATCTTGCATAATTGAAGCTATTTCTCAATACATGTTTTATCCATCAGGCATGAGGTATAGCTAGAAAGTTCCTGGAATTACTTTATACAGAAGGGCCCATTTTTGAACCAGAAATTGCCTTGTTGATATTGCAGCATAAGCTGCAGTTTAGCACCATCCTAGCAAAAACTTTCTTCATTTTTCAGTTCCTGAACATTTGTGTCATATTCCTTTGACAATATTTTGTATGACATATGTTGGTAAGTTTCATAAAATCTTATGAAATGCATTTTATTGATACATTGTTTACTTTCCGCTTACTATTTTGTGCAGAGGTTTGCAGGGTTGGAAACAGAGACATTCAAAACTAGATAGCATTTACTGATTATGGTTGACTTTATGTCAGCTGGCCATAATGGTCACTGGTACTTATTGCTCACAGAATATGTATAGGTTGCCAGCTGAGTTGCTATTAGCAGAGTTTATTCGCTTTAATGTGTTAGAGGGTCATCTGCATATCAGAATGTTTTTATGTTAGTATTGCAAATTAAATCTTAAAATTTAAAAGTATGATGCATGTATGATAATTATAGAGGAGAAATTTTTTACGCAGTGAAAGTATAATCTCACAGTATCCCTTTTTTCTGTGGGAAAGTGTGAAAATTTGGAGAACTTTAACCCTTTACAGTTACATCCTATGTTAAGAATTTCTGCAGCCCAGTTATATTGTCATGTGTATGAGTGACTCTAGATGGAATTTGGATTGATAATGGGACTTACTGACCAATTACAGATCATATAACTGGAAGTAACTCTAACAGCCTCACTGGTTTATACATTCTGAAGGTCATTGTAACTGCAGTACACATAAAGTCTTTTATGTCTTCACTAGTTGTCTGAACACTGTCCTCCACTTATATCCTTACCATCAGGCATATATCCCGTAACTCAGCTAAGCTCTAAACTTTGTCTTGCTTATAACCCCTTGGCATGGACCAACAGAAAACAGCTCTTCTATTGTTGCATGTGTGTCTGTTGGGGTTCCTACTTGATCATTATCCAGCCAGTCCATTGGTGCACTGGCTGCTGCCTAGCAACAGTTATTGTCTTGTTTGTTTCTTGGTCTTTGCATAGCAACAGGTCTATACACCACAATATATATGCAGGATAAAACAGAATGTGTTAATATATTGACTTTTGACTACTGGAACATATTCAATTTGCTAGTTATACTATATTGACATATGACAGGGAAAGGATGAGGACTGTTGTTTTATATGATTAATAAATTATTCTCTTTGAAGGATTCCGGGGAATGAGTGGGCTCTTGCAGAAGCAAAGAAGAATCTGGTTAATCACTACTTTCTGGTAGGAGTTACTGAAGAGCTTGGTGACTTTATCAAGCTGCTTGAAGTGGCTTTACCTAGTTTCTTTCATGGAGCATCATTACACTATGAGACAAGTTAGTGCAGTTTTTCCCCTACTCTCTACCATGCCGAATTTTCTTCACCATAACTCAAATATGCAAGGGAGCATCATAATACAGGGCTATTGTAAATGATTTGGGTGATCAGATATTGATGAATTTTTTAAATGGGTACGGTTACAAATGTGAAAGAACTTGAAAACAGCACGAAAACTCGTAAAATTTGTCTAGACCTGTCTGATACATGCTCCATTACTCTGCAAACGTCGGTGTGGTATTCAAATTCTTTCCATATATGCCACAAGTACAACTCATTGATATTGGTTGTGGCTTTTGAAATTCACTCTTGAAGCTCTTGAGGGGACTGTGGCATTGGTGGTTGGTGTGTCTAGTCCCTCATATGTTCCCATAGGTAGACGTCCCATGGAGTAAGGTCAGGGGACATAGGAAGTGTCGCTGAACTCTTCACTTATCTCATATCATGAGACCACAAGCAACATTGTGCCTTTTGGACTTGAGGTAGCGATCAGAGTGCCACTAAGGGGAGATATATCACAGTGTTGCCATTGAAAACTAAATGAGTTTTCTTGCTGTTGTCAGTTCATTTCATGTTTGTATCTGTGATTCTTTGAAAATGCACTGCCAGTCAGGTCATTTATAATAGCCCTGTAGTTTGAGACATAGTGCATCCCTTTTTCTTTTTCTTTCTCTCTTTGTATTTCGAGGCAATGTCTAAAAGTCATACCAGTTAGTCAGATTTATCTCATTCAAAGTATTCTACTCATGATCATAATGGTTCCTGCCAATTGTGACATTGAAGCATTTCTTGTATTCTTCTTGCTGGATGTTATTCAGTTCTGGGATCTCACTTGGGATGATAATGCTGAATCCTGTGAAAAAATTGGGAGGGAATCCAGTGAAATGTTCTTAGTCAGGATTTCCATTATGGAGAACATCAAGTGAACCATTATGTAGTAGTGATCAAAGACCTTCATTATAGTTTCAGAATTTTCATTGTACTATAGGTGTTTATAATGTCTGTGTACTTCCTTTCATGTATGCAAGGTTTCTGTATGTCTTGGACTCCTGGGAGTTAGTGGAAAAAAAATATATCACTTCATGTCATGTTCATGACTGCTATGAAATTATGAATATTCAAAGTCAAATAGTACAGGCTATGGGCTGGGCAGCTGGGGTTAAATTTGCAGAAGGGGAAGAGATTTTTTTTCTCTTTTCCACAGTGTCCAGATCAGCTCTGTAGTATAGGTTGTGATTTACGAACTGGTATCTTTAGAGAACAGCAAGTTCTGGTGTAAAGTGTGAAAAATAATCCTTGAACTCCTTTATGTATTAATAATGACATTTGGAGAACAAATAGATGGCAGGTTGCAAAGTTTTGGAAAAAATTTAAAAATTCAGTATTGGACTGATATTCAGGGTGTCCTTTTAAGAGAAGAAGGGATGGTAGTGTTGTGATGGTTAGTGGCTTAATCCATCAAGACAGTTATTTCACCATCCATGATTTGTCTGCAGACCTTCCTAAAACATTTTATTGGTTAGTTTTGCATTAACTTTGCTTCACAGATTTTACTCTAAATATGAATTATCTCTAACTGTTTCATGTTATGTATGTCAGGTAATAGGTCACACTTGCGTCGTACATCACAGAAAGTTGATCCTTTGCCAGAAACTGTAGCCCAGATCCAGAAGTCTCATGTTTGGAAAATGGAAAATGAACTATATGTATACGCTTTGGAGCAATTTCATTATGCCAAGAAGAGAACTCTAACAACCAAGGATGGAGGCATGGCGGACAAAAATCAGCAGTTTATGTATGAGAAAATAAGACCAAAGTGAAGGTACTATAAATTAAACATTTTTTACTAATATGTGAACTTTAAACAGTAAAATAACGTAGTGTAGGAGAAAGTGCCAATAATATATGAAATGTAATTCCAAATATAGATCCAAATTGTGTGAAAATTAACACACATTAAAATTCAAAGTGCCCCTTAAACATGCTGCTTGGTTGGTAAAGAGTGATCATTGTTCTAACAGCTTATTGGTTAGAGCATATCTGATTATTGGGAATATGGAATTAGTCCTAATTGCTAATAAAATAAGAAACTCATTCATAAGTGTGTATATTTGTTGAGTTCAAGTACAGATGTATCAGTACCATTCATTTGTAATTTAAACTTGATTATCCATCTTAAGCATCAATTTGCAGGTTCTGTGTAGCATCTGCAAGCACAGATTGATCATGTTTCCTGAAGGTTTTGTAGTTGACTAACTCGGGTATGTCCCAGCCAAGGTTGAGTTGTGTCTTGGGTTTGATATCCTGTCTTCTGCTACTAGATTATGTGGCAGTGACAGCAAGTAAGGAATACATGCTGAGATATGAATTGAGTAATGTGTGCATGATGCATAATGAAGAGTATGAGGAAAGCAGTCATTATAACTGCCTTTACTACTTGACTGAAAATTACTTTCTGGATGAAATATTTAATGATTGCCCTTCAGTCAGTGTAAGTAAGTATCTTGCTCCCTTCCTTGTGAGTCCGGTTTATATGTTTCATCTCACTGGAATTTTGCACTTTCCATAGTGGAAATTGTGTCATCATATCTGTATGAATATTATGTGGGTAGGCTGAAAAGTAATGCACACATGCTTGTAGAGCGCGAACAGAAACAAATAGTAAGATCGGGCATAAAGTACATTAAAATACAGTTCTTAAGTTTCAAAAGCATATATTTATTTTTCAACATAGTCACCGTTAAGGCTAACACATTTCTCCCAATGCGTAACAAGTTTTTCATTCCGTCACTGAAAAATTCTTCCAACTTTTCTCGAATCCAGGACTTGACAGCTGCCTTCACCTCATCGCGTGAGGTGTAATGATTACTCTTGAGGTCTCTCTTGAGTAGAGGAAAAAAAATAAAAATCGCAAAGCGCAAGATCAGGGGAATAAGGAGGGTGTGGAATCGGTTCTAACTTCAGGTTTCGCAGAGCCTCTTCAGTCGCGCGCGAGGTGTGTGGACGAGCGTTGTCATGTTGCAAGATTATTGGCGCCAGGCTGCCTCTAACACGACAAACTCGACGCCGGAGGTGTTTTAGAGTCTGTATGTACTGAGAAGAATTTACCGTTGCCCCTCATTCCACAAAATCGGTCACATAAACTCGGTAAGCATCCCAAAACACAGTCAAAAGAAGTTTTTTGGCGGATGGTTGTGTTTTGAACTTTTTCGCCTGAGGAGAAGATGGCTGTCGATATTCAGCGCCGTGTTTTCTCTTCCGGGTCATAACAATGGACCCATAACTCGTCCCCCATCACAATATTCAAAAGAAAGTCGTCTCCTTCGTCACAGAAGTGCTGCAAAAGTTGCTCACAGCATTCCAATCGATGCTGTTTGTTCTCTTCTGTGAGATGGCGTGGTACCCATCGTGCACAGATTTTATGGTATCCCAATTGTTCAATAATGAAGCCGACACGTTCCTTGGATATTCCAATATGGTTTGCGATACGCTTTTGAGTGATTCACTGGTCATTTTGAATCAAATCGTCGACGAGTTTGTGATGATTGTCGTCTGTGGCAGTGATCGGACGTCCGCTGCATGTTTCATCAACAATTATGGCTTTTCCAGGCTCGCAACCGCGAAATTTTATTACCCATCGATTTACAGTAGACCTATCAACAGCCTCGTCACCATAAACAGCCTTTAAACGATGATGAATCTCAGTAGGAGTCACTTTTTCAGCAGTTAAAAATTCGATAACAGCATGCTGTTTAACTCGCGTTGACATAGCACTAGAACACGTCTCCATACTTCCGCTTCTCGAAATACACTGGATGAACGCAACGACCTCAAACTTGCGCATGCGTATTGAGGGGGAATGTTACTTCCACATGCCACCTGGCGCGTTTCTGAAGGTCATTTCGTTCGCGCTCTACGAGCATTACTTTTCAGCCTACCTACATACATTTTGTGCATGTATATGTCAGTATGCATATTTGTCCACTTCTAATAACTGGAAGAAACTAATTCGCTTGAAACATGATGCAGATGTGCTATTGGGGATATTAGCCTTTGTACTTTTTAATTTCCTGTTGCCAGTACTATTGAAATGGCAGGTGCATGCACATCTGAATCATGATGTTGCTAATATTGTAGCCCGTGTGGTGATAGGTCTTTGAAAAATAAGAAACTTCTGTTAAGGTAATAGCTTCTGTAAAATGCAAACTAACATGGTAATTGTACAAAATACATATTTACCAAAATTTGTAAATATATCTGGTAAAATTGAAATTGAAGAAAGTCAAGAAAGGCATAAGAAATTTTCTGTTGATAAGCAGTAGCAATATACAGTAGATCTTTAGATAACTCTGACTGATTACAGGGGATGGGATGTGTAGTGAGACTTACTAATTCTTTGATAAACTCAATAATAGCCATTCTCCACAAAAATGTTTAATTTGATGAAAGTTTAAAATATAATTAGTGATAGTGGTACAGTTCCTTGTAGTTACGGTCTGTGAGCATTCATTAAATTCAGTTACCAATCCAAACCCTGTCTGTAGTCGCAGTCATAAATGTGACAACTGGTGTCACAAATAGTTGTACTGGAAACTTCATTGGATCCTTACACTGCCACACTATGGAAGTTGAACAAATATGACACTCCTGATGACTGAAATAAGAACCAACACAGAGGAAATGAGAACCACCTGAGAGGAACCAGCCAAGAACACCTGAAAGCAGAAATGGGAGCCAGCCAAGAGTTTCTGAAAGAAGAAATGATGACCAAGTTAGATGCCCATCATGAAAGGATGATGGGTAGGATGGACTCCCAGCTAGAGAAAATGGAAGCCGTGGTGGGGAACCAATCAGGAAGAAGTAAATGCCATGGATTTGGAGTGAAACCCAGAAGAAAAAGAGGCTGTGGAGGAGCATCAAGAAATGCCTAAAGAAGGGGTTGTGGTGGAAACTGTTGGAGCACTGGAGGGCTGATATGGGGACCAGCATCTAGCTGTAAGGCACCCCCAATATCCGAAGAAATGTACCCAGGACAATGGTGGGTCCCAGAAGAAGTTGGCTGCTGTTTGAGGGTTGGCACTAACTTCACCGACAAGCGGGAGTTGCTCGGTTGGTATAGTTTGCTTGTGGACTAAAACTGCAGAGTTTTTATTAATTTTAGTTTTAAGATATATTCTGAAGAGTGAAGAGTGTTTTCCTAGTAGCTATGATGTCAAGAACAGTAAGTACTGTACTGAAGTTCTGTATATATATTTTTGCAGATCAGAAATGCATTTTTATTTTCATATTTTTTGTATTTTTACATTAAAACATTGTACCACAGTACTTCAGTGACATCTTGGTAAAAACAATGTAAGACACATTGTACAATATTTTTCATTCCTGTATAGTCATGAAGTGTGACATTCATTTGTAAAGTTAATTTTTGATAAAGTTGCTCAGTAAATTTGTGCTAGATAATTTGCAGTATTCTTCTATAAATTTGATTTCCCCACAAGAACACAGTTCCTAGCAATGGTCAGAGGTATAATAATTTATTACATTTATTTTTAAGAAAGGTTACATACAAATTTATAACAGTGTTTTGTTATTAATCTATAATTCAATTCTGTCTGTGCTACATGAACCGGTTGAAACATTTTTATGATACAGAATTTAGCTGGCAAAGTGGATGGATCCAGATATGTAACTTCAGTGCACAGTTCTTACTTATTAGATTGGAGACTCTTGCCCAATTCTTGACATTGTTGTGGGCAGAGAGACCCAGATGTACCAGTTTGATCCTCAAACAAAATACTAAAATACTATGCAGCCATTAGAGGATTGATGATGGTGCCTTCCCCCAGTTTTGCCCTTTCCCATCTTGAAAGTGACAAGTCTAAGATATTAGAAAGATGACAGTGGCTTCTTTCTTCTGAAGAAACATTTCTATTGTTACTGTTGTACAGGGCTGCTATAAATGATTCATTCGTTTTCAAAACGCTATATTTTCCAAAGCATTACACGTACAAATATGATTGATATATAAAAAGAATCATAAACTCACCAAGTTTTCTTCACACTCTACAAATGTTCTATGTGTGTCCCTTGGGTCACACGACACACATACAGGCAGTAGTCGAGCTCGTTCCACACATTTTGTAGCATCATCCTGTCAATGGTCATCACTGCAGCATCGATGCGTTTCCTCAGCTCTACTAGTGTTCTTGGCAGTGGGGGTATGTAAACACGATCCTTAATGTACCCCAAAGGAAGAAATCACAAGGTGTTGGATCAGGTGATCTGGGGGGCCAAGTGAACAGAGTTACGTCATCCTCACCAACGCGCCCAATTGAGCGATGCCGAAGTTCATTGTTTAGGTAGTGACGAACATTGCTGATACCACCGAAAAATGCTTTGTTTACATGGCGGTTCTTTTCCGTACTCTTTTGAATGCGCGTTGCACTGCTATAACAGACGAACATCTCGCATATTCCAACAAACAAAAACTCTTTTTCTTGCTTTGTCGCCATTTTGTAAAGGCACTGAATTCATGCTGCGAACTGGTGCAAACAATACAAACTTGGTGAGTTTACGGTTCTTTTTATATATCAATCATATTTGTATGTATAATACTTTGGAAAATATAGCGTTTTAAAAACGAATCATTTATAGTAGCCCTGTATTTAAAACCCAATCTACAGTGGAATCCCCATTTAATATTCCTCAGAGGTTTTCCACTCATTTTACATCAAATTCCAGTGATCCGAAGCCAATACGTTCAGTGCTGAATTTGCTCGATTTAATATTTTTCTTAGCTTAGTGTTCAAATCTGCTGCTCCCCTTTTAAAAGGTACTTGAATAAGGGGTTCACCTTACTGTTATTGTCTTTTGAGATGTGATTCCATGTAGTTTAGTAGTTGGGTACCAGTGTTGAGGAGGAACCTGCAGCCTCCATTATCAAGGTGGAACATACTGTTATTGCACAGTGGTAGCCAACAGTTTGCCTGACCCAGGTAACTGGAAAACTTCAAGGGAGGTGTCCCAGAACATTGCTGTTGTTCCATGACAAAGATTCCTCACACAAAACAAATATCACAATAATTTTCTTGCAGGACACTCCAGCGCATCTACTCATCTGTTTCACCTGCAATCCATATTTGGGATCATGGCAACTTTTGAGCTCTTTGTTTCCAATGCTGAGGGAAGATCATCATTTCTCAAATCCCAAAGATGTAATATATGCAGGAATGTTCAACAATAGCATTGTTTCTAGAGCTTGTCCAAGAGAATATTCAGTGCATAATATAAAAGGATGAATACATTTAAAAAATGTAATTGCTAAAATAAACTTGGCATTGTTAGATTAAGCATTTCTTAAAATGTTTCTAGTACCCTGCGTATCACTAATGAGTTTAAGCTGGATGCACATCAGTGTTAAGAGCAGTGCTTAGGCTGCTGGGATATCAAATGCAGTCAAGCTGAGTCTGACTTACTGCTGTGCTGCAAAGGCTTGCGCATATGTCTTGCATAGAATTGTTATATACGTCTGTTACACCACAAGGGTTGAGATGGGTGAAGTTGAGGGTTTGCGTATAGCATCTTCGTGAGTCATGCTTGAATCAATTTGACTGGACTTTATGGGCTACTTTGGCAGAAGCCAGGGTGAATAATTAGAGCAATAATCTTGCAGTGCAAACTTAACAAGTTAAAGAATGTCATTGCGGTTAGTTTTGTATGATCATTTGTGCAAAGTATGACATCAAATAATATAGAATTGGCCACATGTTACATGTACTATGTCACAGTTGACACATTCATGGATATGAGAAAGTTTGTGCAAATACTTTACCTGACAAAAACTGGAATGACAAATTTTTGTGTTACTTTTAGCAAAGAATGACTGATCAAATTTCTGTAATTGTTAGGTAATCCATAACTGATTAACTTCTTTCCATTATATGTCTTATGTAAAAGGGTTGTTAACAACAGTTCCAGAGTAATTGTTGTCCAGTTATGGTCATACACTGAATACGTGCTAAATCTTATAAGAAGAGTGGCCAAATCTTGCACATCACTAAAAATATGTTAGTGTTATGAGAGGTTCAAGTGTATGGTAATATAGTTGGTTGGAACACTATGCTACAAACTGGAAGATCGTGGGTTCGATTCCTGATGAGGTCATTGGATTTTTTCTGTTGACTTAATCCTTCCAGCTGCACTGTGGCCCTGGTGTCAACTCAGCCTCTAACAGAAATGAGTATCATGATTCTTCTTGGGTGTAAAGGGTGGTTGGCTCATAAGGCTGGCAGCCTTACTGCTATTTGTGAGCAAGTGTTGTGATCATGAAAAAATTAGTCTCAAGATTTTGGTGGATTTACTTGTTTTGAGCCCTTATGATTACAAAGGAGTGGTTTTGGTATGCATGTGTGTGTATATATAGTATATGGATGTGCGCCTCACTGGCATCTGAATGGTTTGATGAATTTATCTGTATTCAGTATTCATTATTTTATCTGGTGCCCAATGAATATGAACATTCCATATCAAAAAACAGGTCCTCTTTGCATGGGCCTTAGAGCACAAAATGATTTTCTCAAAATGGCCCCAATCCCTCTTCATTATATTTCAGTAGTTTACAAAGGCTATCTCCCTAAATAAAACAGCATCTGTGGTATATCCATGAAAATAATGGTACATGTGCTAGTGGCCCAAGCTTGAAATGTTGATTTTATCAAAACTGGCTTTAATGGTCATTATTGTTTGGCATTCAGCAGCTAACAGTGGTCTACTAAGCAACAATCAGTTTCCTTCCAAGGTAACGTAAAGGTCAGTCATATATGAGAATATATGTGGAAAGTCTTTGTACCATTTTTGTTGTTGTTGGTCTTGAATGAAATGATAAGACATGGAACATTTCATGCTGCATTCATCTGACAGAGCCAGAATTGTGAATTTTAGCATTTACTGATATGTTGGGTTTTTGGACTTTATCCATCGTCCTGGTTTTTAAGATAACAAATAAAAACACGACGTTTCGGAAACTGGGTCTGTTTCCGTCCTCAGGTGAAGGAAAACACCTATTCAGTTGGGTCCCTTAGAAAGAGCTAGCCTCAAGCACCCAACTGAATAGGTGTTTTCCTTCACCTGAGGACGGAAACAGATCCAGTTTCCGAAACGTCGTGTTTTTATTTGTTATCTTAAAAACCAGGACGATGGATAAAGTCCAAAAACCCAACATATCAGTGTGTTATACACCATCGTCAGAATCCTATAGTAACTACTTTAGCATTTACGTTTGTTGTTATTCAGGAAGACAACTTGGAGACAGCAGTAACACAACAGTGTGCCATGAATTTCAACAAAACTGGAAAAGTTTTCAGTGTTCAGAGATTATAATATTGCCCTGAGGGAAGACTGGATGGTGCTCTCATTTCTGGGATGGTTGAAATTTGGTCCTAATGATATGCCGTGCATGTCTGTCACAAATATAGATGCTGGAATATGAAATTATGTGATATTGAGTGCAGGTAGCAGGAATAATCTTATTTCAGCACCAGTGTAAAGTACCAGAAAGGTTTAGAAAACAAATATTTTAAATACTTTTCATGTAAAATGGAAATCCCTTAATTTTCTTTCACACTGCATATACTGTGCAGATGTGAAACTAATTTGTAATCTGGGGTCTTTTGGGGTGAAAGATTGAATGTGGAACTTGTGTATGCTTTGTGCCAAAACCAGAATTACCAACATTGTAATTTATAAGATTCCTATTAGAATAATCAGAACAGTGGAAAAAAGGGAAATAAATATGACTAAACCACTTATAAGGCCATGCCATAGTTCAAGCGGTTAGTCGCTGGCTTCCTACCATGGTGGCCAGGGTTTGATCCCGGGTCTGGTCAAGTGGGATTTGTGGTGGACAAAGTGGCGCTGGGGCAGGTTTCCTCCAAGTACATCGGTTTCCCCTGCCAATGTTCATTTCACCAATTGCTCCACAATCACCCTCACCTATCATCTGGGGCTGGTACAATAGGCCAGAAGTGGCTGCAGTACAAGGCACTTAGTCCCACCCCACTAGCAATAAAAGAAACCACTTATAAATCATACATTCCCATAAACTGTAAGTTCTTAAATATTGGAATAATTAAACAATTTTAAAATGATATAAGATTATGATTATGGTGGTGATAATGATGGTAAAAATAAGATATGGTGATTATGAATGCAGGTGGAACTTTCCAAAGCATGGTACACAGCCTTCATTATCATTCTGTGATTCTTTCATAGCATAATGATCATCTAAGATAGACCAGCCACTTCCAACTTTTGACAAAGATTTCCAGATTTAAATGTATTCTGCTTATGCCTTTTGCATTCAGGGGTTGCAAAAATCTGTCATTCTGGTTATACATATAACTCTTTCAAAGAGTTTGGGAACCCTGATCTAACTGCTGTTGCTGTGCAAGTCCACCTGTTGTGAGCAGGAATACAAACCCTAGTGAACAGTTGAAGCTCATGAAACACTAATTATCATATTCAGCTTTTGTTTCAGTATTATGTTGGATATTGTCCATTGTCTGAATTATATTTTATATACATAGCATTTTGAGGGTTTTGTTTTATGCTTATCCTCAGGTGATTGGTTGTCATACAGACAATAGAAACTGTCCAACATAATACTGGTGTGGTGACTCAGCCATTGCCAACAGACCTTTAGAGAATCATTATTTACACTTGTTCTTTCCACAGAGCATCTTGAAAACCACTGAGTCAGCTGTCTTTACACATTATTAGAATGTGTGTTGGGTTACTGAATGCAGAATATGAATACACACATTTATTTTCTGTTAATGTAGTATGGTTATTTATTGATAAGGAATGATAAAATATTGATACATCTCAAAGTTTCTTCTTAAAAATGAAGTGTATTATAATAATTTGTAATTTTGTTTTGGAATTAGTACTAAAATTAGGTAGTTATATATTTATTATTTTTAACTATGTGTATATATTTGTTTACACAAATGTCAAATATTTTCAGTAGCATGTTGTGTTCTGACAGGTACAAAGGTAGACTGAGATTTTGAGTCTTTGTTGTGATGCCACAGGTTTAGAACCACATATTTGGTGTATTTTAGTTTGCCTTTGTTATCTGACTTATTAACTATGGTATGTGTGACTTCTACTAAACATTTCTAATGCTGTGATGCAGATACTTATGAAGAACATTGTACTTACATGAGAACAGAAAGTACATGTTGATTGTTCAGAGATTCAAGTTAATGGGACATACTTGTTGTTCCTCATACTGAAGGACACCAGGATTATGCTAAAATTAGCACCTAATTTTATATGTTCAAATGAATTAGTTATTTTTCAAATTTAGGGGCTTACAGTGTACTATGCTTGGTAGCAGACTTATTAAAACTTATGCTACAGAACTAAAAGGGTAATGTTTTTAGTCTTCTGTGATGTGCGTGCATGCATGCATGCGCATGAATCCGTCGTGTTCATGTGCATTTATGCATATGTAAATTTGTGCAGGAAAGCTGGTCTTGCATTGAAACCTGAATTGAATGGGAACTTCATTAGAACTCCGATCCTGTGACTATACAGAGAAGGACACTGTAAAGCTAACTCTAATAAATGTACACTAATGTGGAAGAACAAAAATTTGCTTTAAAATATTCTCTTTGAATATTTATTATTATGTCTCTGTAATTTTGTTCCAAATTGACCTTTATGAAATCATCCTTGAAGATATATTCATGTCACAAATGTAAAAGAATTAAGCTCAACTGTTGACAAAATATGTGTAGACTATTATACTCTTACTGAATCATCAGTGAAATGGAAAGATAAAGGAAACTGATAATGTATTGCTCACTACCAAAGCAGTGTTCGTGCGTAACACAAATTTCTTAATTATGGTTTGGATATGTGGAATATGCACTGTTAAATACAGGGTATCTACAAAAGGTCTGACACATTTTGATCTTAATAATTTGGAAAATAACAAAGATAGAAATAAACTGGTTACATTGTTGGATTGAGAAACTCAAAACATTTTGTGTTTATTGTTAATAAAGTTGTACATGTGCTCCATTTGTTGCACGTAAAATATCAAGACAATATTCGATTTCCTGCCAGGTTCGGGCAAGCATACTGACATCCACAGTGGTTATTGCGTCTTTTACTCTGGTTTTTAATTGATCGATGTCTCTCGCCTGAAACTTATAAATAGTGTCTTTGACATATCCCCAGAGAAAAAAGTCCAGTGGAGTTATGTCAGGTGATCTTGGGGGCCAAGAAATTGGACCACTTCGTCCAATCCATCTTCCTGGAAAATGTTTGTCCAAAGCATCACAAACTATGGTGCTCCAATGAGGTGGCGCACCGTCTTGTTGGAAAATGATTTCGGGCTGAAGCGCTTACAAAATTCTTCAATATGTCTAGGTAAATGACTGATGTGACTGTCTTTTCCGCGAAAAAGAAAGGCCCAATGACTCGATCATGCATAAGAGCACACCACACATTCACTTTTGGGGAGTCTCTTGCCATTTCAAGGTATTCATGAGGGTTCTCTGATCCCCAAATGCATATGTTATGGCGATTGACTGTTCCAGAAGTGTGGAAGCAAGCTTCATCAGAGAACAATATAGTTGTAAGAAATCTTTCAACATCTTCTATTCTTCATAACATATCTGTTGCAAAATCCATTCTCTTAGGCTTATCATGTGGTTTAATAGCTTGTACAAGTTGCATCTTATAAGCATGCAGCCGTAATTTCTTCCGTAGAACCTAGTGTACTGTTGAAAGTGGCATATTCAATTCTCTTGCTGCTGTTCTCAAAGATTTCCTGGGACTGCGTGCAAATGCTTTTTGGACACGCTCAGCATCATCATTGCTTGTGCTGGGACGTCCGGAACTCTTCTTACTGAGGACACTTCCTGTTTCTAAAAATTTCTTTTTCCAGTCTATGATACTGTTTCTAGAAGGAAGATCTTTCTGGTAATGTGTTCTGAAGTTCCTCTGCGTTTGTGTCACCAATTTTGTTTCACAAAACCACGCCCCTGTTTGTGTGCTCTCTTGCAGAGTCAACATTTTCTCAACAATGAACACTGCACTGACAGCTGTGAACATGTTCCTGACCTGTAAAGAGGAAAATAAACTTTTTGAGTTGATTTTTCCATCATTGCTAAAGCTTTATTTCTATCTTAGTTATTTTCTGAATTATCAAAGATCAAAATGTGTCAGACCTTTTGTATATTTGTCACAGTCACGATTGTCACTGGAAACAATGGAATCACATGTTAGAGTGATTCTCAACAGGGTTTTGGATGGGAGATTGGATTTATTGACCACTTACAGGTCACAACTGTAAGTAACTATAACACTATCACTAATTTCCACACTTTAGAATCACTACACCACATGCAAAGTCTTTTCAGTCTGCTGTATATTCACTGGCTGTTCCCTGGTAACGGCTTCTAACACCGACCATGTCGTCTCTTCACAGACTTACCACTCACAACTTACTAACTTGAAGTTGAAGTCAAAGTTATGTTGTGAGTGATGGTCAGTCGGCCAGTCTATCTTGGTGTTCAGCACCCGTTTGGGACTTAAGACCAGATTTTTTCTCTCGACAGTCGCGGGTTTGTTGATGTATGGTTCCCTCTCTGACGAGGATGGGTCTGTCTTTTACAATGTACAGTGTGCAATATATTTACATTTTACATGTTATGACTTGAATATATATGCAGTATATACGAAGGGGGACCCAAAAATAACTGGAACCAACCTGTTGTGCACGCATGCTTTGTAGTTACGAGTTGTGCTGCTAGGTGGTGTTAGCTGGGGGTCTCCCGCGACTGTTAGTGAGCTGGCGTCAGTCTGAGTTAAGTGGTTTGTCTGTGGTGCTCTGTTGTGTGCGTTCCTGTTTCAACCCTTTGGCGATTAGTGAGATGGCCAACCAGAAGGAACAAAGAGTGTGCGTGAAATT
>NW_019727792.1:109422-109615 GCF_002891405.2 Cryptotermes secundus | reverse complement strand
GCAGCCGAGTCTTTTGGAATGCTTCGGCAAGACTTTAATGATGATGCTTTGGGGAAATCACAGGTCTACGAGTGGTTTTCCTGTTTCAAATCTGGCAACATGTCAACAGAAGACATGCCACACCCTGTGCATCCTTCGACAGGAAGAAATGACGAAAACATTGCCAAAATCAAACGTGCAATTGATGAAGATC
>NW_019727792.1:30693-109326 GCF_002891405.2 Cryptotermes secundus | reverse complement strand
ATGAGACGGGTGTCTGCAAAATTTGTTCCTCGCTTGCTCGGAGATGACCAAAGAGAAAACCGCGTGAATGTTTGCCGCGACTTGAAGTCTCGGCTGCAGTTTTCCCTAACAGAAAGCAAAATTTCACGCACACTCTTTGTTTCTGCTGGTCGGCCATCTCACTAATCGCCAAAGGGTTGAAACAGGAACGCACACAACAGAGCACCACAGACAAACCACTTAACTCAGACTGACGCCAGCTCACTAACAGTCGCGGGAGACCCCCAGCTAACACCACCTAGCAGCACAACTCGTAACTACAAAGCATGCGTGCGCAACAGGTCGGTTCCGGTTATTTTTGGGTCCCCCCTCGTACAAGGCTTGTTAGTCCAGGCTCAGTACAGCAGATTATGCCCTATCTTTAGTAGCTTTGGCCTATCAGTTCTAGTGGTCATTTTGCTTCATGAGGTTTTAGACAATTTTTGTAATGGCCACTGTTTTCTCGTCCTCTGACAGCACCACTGATTTCTGTCATAAATTGCTGTACTACAGTTAGTAATGCTCAACATATTTTCTAGAGGCAAACTGTTTACATTTGGTGCCTGAACTGACTGACCTGTTGCTTGCTGTTTGTGTTGGTGTAACGGTGCAGGGATCCTTGGTTCCATCGTGGATGGATCTGCCACTGCCACCTGTCTGTGGCCGCTGCTGTTGCCCTGTACTGCCTTGGAGCACTGCTGTGAAAGACACACCTGGGGTGGCGAAGTTTGAGAACACCCTTCACATTGCAGTCTTGAGTGTTCTCTGACTTCCTTTTCTGCATTTTCTCCTTTGCGTATCTGCAGCCTCGATAATTGGCAGGATGGGCTTTCTCTCCTTTCACCAACTGGCAGTTGCAGCATCCTGGTGTGGAAGATGTATTTCCTTTTTCAGGACTCTCCTTGTGTAGGTGGCTGCCCCCACACCACAAACAAATGGGATGTTGCTTGCAGTTTGCTCAAACATGAAAATTGTGTAGTGGCAAAATTCAGAGGCCTGCTCCAAGCATTTCCGGGACTCAGGTGAATAGTCGTGGAGGATTTTGGAGGGAGGATTTTCCGGTTGGGTAGACTGAAATAAGTTTCGCACTCTGCCCGTATTAGAAGGCTGGCGATTTTTCGGTTTAGTATTTAACTTTTCAAGCTGAAGTTTATTTCTCATCTCCTTTCTCATGAGGTTATGGAAAATAGGGGCAACCTCTGTACTTTGAGCTGTGATCTCAGGTTTTTCACAGAGTGCATGAAGTTCGGTTCAAAACATTTTTCATGTTGCCATGAGCAGTGTTCCTCTGCACAGTTTGCAAAAGGTGGAGGGGCTTGACAGTTTGCTGCCACATGAAAGAATTGCTCACATTGTGCACATGGAGGCGGCATGGTGCTTCCACATTGATTCTGATATAACAGGTGGGACAGCTGCAAAATCTGGAACGTTGTCTAGCTCGATTATGTGCATGGGCAGAGTTGTTCTCTCTCCACGCAGTCATTGGGATGACATTTTGAACTGCCAGCCCAAAGACAAGTAGTTCTTCCTGAATGGCTTTAGGAGGGATGCCTTTGATAACCACCCTGTAGGGCTTGGAATCGTTGTGCTTAATGAGATTAAATGGAACTTTTATTTTCTTTTAAGAAGCTTTGCAAGTTGAGATAATCTTGATACATTGAAGTCTGACATGCTATGCCAGCTTTTATTCTATAGGCTGGAATTTGAAATGAAAATCTTTGTTTAGTTAGATCATGTCACCTTGGAAGTGGTGGTGGATGATGACAGGCAGAATTTTCTGTCTGGAAGCGGGTAGGAATTGGCTCTTGTTCTCACAGCTACCAGAAACACGACTGTCAGGAGTGGGAGAGGATGTATTAATGGCGGTTTCTGATATGGTTGGATTTACTTTTGTTTTACTTTGTCTCATTTTGGAGGTAATGACAGTGAAGTCATTATCCGCTATCTCATCTGGGTTAGGCGGTTCAGAAGAGACTCTTGCAGATAATGCAAGTTTCTGTGCACCTTGCCTCACAGATTTAGTTCCACCTTGGGAGCATTGTACATCTGCAGCCACTGTAAGGCTGCGATTGCCAGAAGGGCCTATCACGGGCCAGGCTGAGTTGGCTCTGCATGGTTCTGACTGTGGTTTTCTTTAATTGGCGGGGTTTTATTATCTGCCCATATAGATGCCATTTCTGAATCTGAATATTCAGATGAAGGGCTATCGGACTCCGCGCTTATAGGGGACTGGAGCGCGTTTATGTTTTATGGTTAATGTGATTGATTTTTCTATTTATTTTTTTCTGATTTATTTCTGTATAGTTTCCTGGGTTTCTTTAGGTTTGTATGTATTTAGGGCTGAGAGGCCTCCAATGCCTATAACCCTCTTAATGTCTTGGGGTCCAATCTAATGGCCTTGGACATCACCATGCTGGCAGCTACGGTTTACCCACCAACACTGAACGTACCAGGGAAGTGATAATACTGACACTAATATTTGGAATGGGGTATGCGCTAAACGGAACATGAACCAGGGACAGTTGCATGATCCGGTGAGGGCATTCCGAAGCTCCGACAAGCAGGTGGGCCAAAGCCCACCTGAACTTACTCCTACAAGCTAGCGCTGATTTACTGATGTTGCAACACTGATTAAGGGTGGAGGGTAAGAATTTCAAAGGATCTGGACACACCAATTTGTACTAGCTGACTAGGACAACTGCAACAACCACCTCAGTGTACGTTGTCACTGTTAGATTTCAACTGAGGCAGTACCGCCGGGAACACACGGCGTAAGCTGGAATCCTCTTCTCTGCTTCTCTTTGTCTTCAGCATATGGGGCTGGTTATTGAAAACCATACGCTGTATGCAGGGCCAAGAGAGCAGGCCTGACCTGGGTTTATGACCTTCACTACCTGAAGTCTCTCTGAGACGCCTTTCAGTTGCTTTTCTTGGCATGGACCGTGCTGAAAGCACTGTGTATTATAATCCAATCACATCCATGGACATGTTTGTGATGGTGTTACTCAGTAAAGGCTGGGTATACTTTGCTTATTAAGAATCTGTTACTTGGCAGCAGATGTTTTGTTATAGAAGATGTAAATGTTACAGGGACATATATTATTTGTCATGTGTTTTGTACAACAAGCCAGTACTGAATATATGAATTTGGACTTGAGTGTGTGAAGTATTGGTTTTATAGGGCCATTTTAAACCAAATATAATTTCACTTTAGTGCAAATCTGCAGTAACAAATTTCATCTGGATAAGCCAAGTAATGTCAGGAATTAGTTCTTTATGCACTCCTTTGTTATGGAACGGCAAGATCTATTTAGAGTAACAGGAATGATTTGGTTGTTATAATCGCCGCAACTCGCGTAACCGAATTTTTTACGTACTAAGTTTTCAGCGCCTGATGTTTGCGTACTGCCGGTAGCATAGTAGACTGAACGTGGTCCATGACGGCATATTTCTGAACGCTTCTACGTTAAATTTTTAGAGTGTATGTGTTTTGTTTTTCAAACGCATAGCCAACCGGAGACACGTATCAGATAGTGGTGTACCGATTGTGTAGTAAATAATGGATATTCTATACAGAATACCATTTAATGTGCTGGAAGTACCAAATTTAAAGATAAAAAGGCCGTCATGGTTTCATCAACCTTCTGCTATGGTTATGTTTTCTCTTGTATTACTGTCATACTTCTTGGTAACAGGCGGTTAGCATTTTTATTCTAACCTTAAATATTGATTGTATGTACATATTTGTTACACGATTGTTTTAGTTTGAAATAGGTATTAGATATACTGTTATTTTAATATTCTGGTTGGTTACGAATATGGACCAGTATGTAAGATTTGAGGATTTCACGGCGGTGACTATGAAGAAAGCAGCCTTCTGGGATGTGGCACCGTGTAGATGTGGTGTTAACCGACGTTTCGGAGGAACGTATCGCCTACGTCTTCAGGGTAGACATTAGTCTGCTCGCACATGTTCTCACTGGCTCTTTGCTTGCGGATTTTCTTATTTTTCCTTCTACCCTGAAGATGGAGGCGATACGTTTCTCCGAAACGTCGGTTAACACCACATCTACACGGTGGCACATCCCAGAAGACTGCTTTCTTCATGGACCAGTATGTTTACAGTTAGCAACCTCCCAGCTTATAACTTTTGTGTATGTCTTTTGTATATTATAATCGGTAGAAACAGTTCTAGTGGTTTTTGTTTTGGCTAGCAGCCATCCCAAATTCAAGAATTAAGAGTTAGAATTAGTAGTATTAGGTGCAGATATACATAGCTAATTAAAAACCAAATTCCATGGAAATTTTACATTCATTGTATTATGGTGTTCCCTGAAGGTTTAAAGGCAGGAATACATCCATGTTACCTTACATCAGCAGATCAGGATTAGTGATGTGTCACAGTTGTTGGTATGAATGTGTAGGAAGTTTTTTGTTATTTACATCAGGTTATTGAGTCTATAGTAATACACATGTATGTATTTCATTTCCTGATGCATCTTTTGAAAGTTAACTTCTTACCTACATTTGGAATTCCATACTTGATACTATTTTCAAGAATTTCTCATGTCAGCCATTTTTTCAATGGTATGTTTATTTATAACTATGAAGTTGGAGGTCAGAAGTACTGTGCTTTATGCAACACAGTAATCAACCTTTATGATTACTTGCATCCCAGCATGTCTGAGGATTGGGATGTGCTGGTTGCTTGAGGAGAAGCCTCACAGAAAAGTCAAAACATGTTTTACTTTAATTCTTGTGTGAGAGTCTTCCAAGGTGATACAGCAGATTGATGAGTGAAAGATTTTGGATGCGTGTACTGTAATGCAATCACAAAGTAGCTAGCTGATGCTAGTGGTGGCTGGAAGAGGTATAAGTATGGTGGGTGCACATAGATGCATCAGAGATTTGTTTGAAATATTTGCTGATTGGATGAGAATTTTGGATGCTTGGATAGTGGGTAACTGAGAGTTTACTGTAACATGTTTTTATTAGTAGACATGCGTGTCTAGGTCACCTGTTTTCAAGACAGTTTACACCAGCAGTTGCAGAAATGTAGTTTTACAGATGTAATTTGATCAAAGCCTTTCAGTACATGCTCACCAGCGTAGGCCTGACTCATATACGAAGGGGGACCCAAAAATAACCGGAAACGACCTGTTGCGCGCGCATGCTTTGTAGTTACGAGTTGTGCTGCTAGGTGGTGTTAGCTGGGGGTCTCCCGCGACTGTTAGTGAGCTGGCGTCAGTCTGAGTTAAGTGGTTTGTCTGTGGTGCTCTGTTGTGTGCGTTCCTGTTTCAACCCTTTGGCGATTAGTGAGATGGCCGACCAGAAGGAACAAAGAGTGTGCGTGAAATTGATGAAGATCGTCGAAAGACCATTGACCAACTTTCTGAGGAAACGAACATCTCATGGAGCACGGTCCAGCGAATTTTAACCGAAGGTTTGCACATGAGACGGGTGTCTGCAAAATTTGTTCCTCGCTTGCTCGGAGATGACCAAAGAGAAAACCGCGTGAATGTTTGCCGCGACTTGAAGAGTGAAGTGCAGTTTTCCCTAACAGAAAGCAAAATTTCACGCACACTCTTTGTTCCTTCTGGTCGGCCATCTCACTAATCGCCAAAGGGTTGAAACAGGAACGCACACAACAGAGGACCACAGACAAACCACTTAACTCAGACTGACGCCAGCTCACTAACAGTCGCGGGAGACCCCCAGCTAACACCACCTAGCAGCACAACTCGTAACTACAAAGCATGCGCGCGCAACAGGTCATTTCCGGTTATTTTTGGGTCCCCCCTCGTATGTTATGTAATATCATACATAGATCTGCCTTCAGCACTTTTTAACAAGTATGGATAAAACTTTTCTTATTTTCAGGAATTATCTATGATGTAATTGTAGAACCACCTAGTGTTGGTTCAACAACAGATNATGTAATGTAATTCAGTCATCTACACTGTGCTGAGTCTGTAATTGGCCTTGCGGCTGTTGACTCGGCACATTAATAATAAAGAATTGAATTGAATTGAATTATTACAGTAATATGATATTGGTAATTCTAGGTGGCATTTATGCCATATCGAGTGAATGGGCAATATATAATGGAAGGTTTGGCATCAAGCTTCTTGTTCACCATGGGTGGGCTTGGCTTTGTTGTCCTGGATCATACTCACAGTCCGTCAACACCAAAACTGAATCGAATATTACTCATATCTGTGGGATTTCTCTGTATCCTAGTCTCATTCTTTACCTGTTGGATATTCATGCGGATGAAGTTGCCGTAAGTAATCAGTTTTTAGTGTTTAATGAACAAGGTATGGTAAATCTGGTCAAGAATATATTTGTTGTGTGTCATACTGGAGTTTAGAATACTGACTGCTTCCCTGAAACTTAAGCTGCACTCTCTTCCTTAGTTACAGATACTGTTACTCCCTAAAAATTAATAATATTAGCAGTTCTTAAGTGTGTTATTTTAATTGTTTATTCAGTGATAAATTGCACTGTAATTTTGGGCATGAATGGTGTTTATTTTGTGTCACTTGGCTGTACTTCTGCTTTGTAAATTGTGCAGAAAGTCTGTAGGGAGTATTTACAGACCTCTGTAATGGGAAGAGTGTTACATTCATAGTGGAAATTATTGAGGGATCATTAATGATTTGTGGGATGTTTCAGATGAAATTACTATGTAGGACCTACAGTGGCTTCACAGGTATTACAGAGTGGGTTGGCATCCCCCTCACTTTCAGTGCTGTTGCAAATGCTGAGGTATTAAATCAGCAGTGTGTAAATCAGATAATAACCAGATAGGTGCAGAATAGTAGGCATCTGTTCAACATGTTAACAGTTCCATTCAACCTGTTTACTGCATAACAGGAATACTTTTATGAATATGCCTTGCTGAAGTTCATGTATATTGCCGGCATTAGCAATGTTGAAACTTAAGATTATGTTATCACAGTGTTAATTTTTGGTGTGTTCCCAACAGAAAGTTGCAAAAACATGTCTTTCACCTTTGCCATGTCTGTGCCTGTCTGTCCACATGTAACAATTTGAGAGCCACTGAATGAATTTTCAGTAACTTTGATATTAGGGAGTTTTACTGTATTTTGCTTACATGTTTCAATATTTTTAAGCCAAATAAACACTTCATATGAAGACCTACAGATATTTGAGGTTTGCTTGCTAAAGATATACAAATTGAGCAAACAGAGTTTAAGAGCAAAATGCAGCAAACTTTTTATTTCAGCACAAGTCTTATGAATTCTGAGGTAACCAACCAAAAGCCATAATTTGAAGTTCTCAGAACTGGTTGAATGAATGCATAAGGGTTGTGGCCTTCCGGCCCTTGCACTGCGACCTTCAATGATCTGTTGTGCTTCCCCCCCCTTTTTTTTTGTTTAACCCTTTATCAATCCTACACTTTGAATGAAATGTAGGACAATTTGTTTATGGACGCGTCATAATAGTCAGTTGGTTCCATGAAAAACTGGCCCAAGTGACAAAATCTTAAATAAGCTATAGCCTCATGAATGAATGAATGAATGAATGTATAAGGGGTGGGCCTTCTTGGCCCTTGCACCACAACCACAGTGATCTATTGTGCCTCCCCTTCTGATTATCCCCTCAGCAATCCTGCACTTCGAATGAGGCACAGGATTTTGTACGTGGGGACGTCGAAATAATCACTTGGTTCCATAAAATATTGACCCAAGTGACATAATCTTAAATAAGCTAAGGCCTCACGTTCGCACAGGATATGTGTGGCTGTTTCATTTTCTTCTTGACACCTCTCACGAGTTGGGCTATTAGTCCCATCTTTCAGGTGACAGTGTCGTGTAAGTAGTTCTACCACCCATTGTAGCTGGTTCCTGTTTAACTTCAACAGTTCCTTCACTCTTTTAGTAGAGGGTCCTCATATGAGTCCCTTTGCTTTCCTGAGTCCAGTCATGGATCCCCAGTATTTCTTGTGATTTATATTTGTCCAGTCCCTGTTTGCCTTTGTGGCAACTCCTGTGAATGGATGTTCAGCTCAAATCTTGGCCAATTGGTCTCCTATTTCGTTTCCAGCAATACCCTCATGCCCTGGCACCCATATCAATTGAACCCTGTTATGTTTGGCCAGTTCCATGAGAGTTTGGTGGCAATCCCAGACCAATTTTGAATTGATCTGCTGTTTGTGAAGTGCTTTAAGTGCAGCTTGCTGTCAGATAGAATGTAGATGTTCCCATTTCTCTAGTTCATATCTAGATTCTCCATAATACATGCTTTAATGGCATACACTTCTGCCTGGAATACTGTGGTGTACTGCCTGAGGCTGAAACTAAGTTTCCGCCTCGTGCCATAGCAGAACACACCAGCTCCAGTGCCCTTATTTATCTTGGAGCCATCTGTTTACCAGATCAGTCCCCCTTTTCTATTGGGCCCAAACCCGTCTTCCCATTCACTCCTCCCAGGAAATCTGACTGAATGGTTTTTCATATACATGTCTCAGTATCACTTTGTCAGACTCCATTTGTAATATGGGTTCTTTTCTCATGTCCTGAGTTATGTATGCATGTCTGAAACCATCAAATCTAGGTTTCCATTGATCACTGCTCTGGAGACGGTAGATTCCTGCCCTGGCCTTGCCTCCAACTGTATATGCAGGAGGGGAGTCCAAGGAGTATCTCCAGTGGTGCAGCTGTTGGAGATGTTCGAATTGCTCCTGTGATATCCAAGCAAGCCAACCTTTGCAATTTGCTAAGTTCTCCCTTGCTTATCTTGAGTTTAACCCTGGGCCACCATACTGTGGCGCTGTATATAATTATGGGTTTTACAACTGCAGTGTATATCCAATGCACAACATGCGTCTACAGTCCCCAAGTTTTACCAAAGATGCTTCTGCATGTCCAAAAAGCCTTATAGGCTTTATTGATGACCTTGTCCAGCTGCATTTTCCATGTCAGCCCCTTGTCTACCGCTAGAGCAAGGTACTTGACATCGCTGGAGAGCTGGATCGTCTTATTGAAGAGGGTCAGTTCCTTAAGGCCTTTTATATTTCTCTTCCTGGTAAACGGTATAATTACCATCTTATTAGGATTGATGGAAAGGCTTGTTCTTTCACACCATTGTTGGACCGTGTACAGAGCTGTTTGAAGACGCTCTTATACTGTTGAAAGGAATTTTCTATTTATGAGGATTGCTATGTCATCAGCATATCCTACTGTATAATACCCATCATCATCAAGTCCCCACAGGAGATCGTAAACGACCAGGCTCCACAGCAGAGGCAAGAGCACACCCCCCTCAGGACACTCCCCAGACACGGACACCTCTAGGGGCTCTCCTGATAGTGTGGTATGTCAAGGAATGCTCCTAAGGCAAAATCCTTGTGTTCAATCACACTTTCTATGCATGTTACCACATTATGTAGTGCGCTTTCGGTAGATTTATCTGTTGCTATAGCCTCACAATCACATAGGATATGTATGGCTGATTCATCTTTTTCTAGGCTCCGTTTGCAAGTGGGGTCATCTGTTAGTCCCACTTTTAAAAGGTGTCCTTTTAGGCGAGAGTGTCCTGTAAACAGTCTTACCACCCGCCTTAAATGGTCTGTGTTGAATTTTGACAGTTCTTTCTTTTCTTCTGGCAGAGTGCCCTAGTATAAGTCCCTTTACTTGTCTGAGTTCAATTACAGATTCCCAGTGTTTTTTGTGATTTCTGTTTGTGCAATCCCCAACTGCTTTCATGGCAACTCCAATTGAGATGCCACACGTTGGTTTGGGTCCTGTGAACGGATGTTCAGATCCCATTCTTGCCAACTTATCTGTTTTGTTACTAATAATGCCCTCATGACCTGGCACCCACATTAATTGAACTGTTATGTTTGGCTAGTTGTATGAGGGATTGATAGGAGTCCCAGACCAGTTTTGTGGTGGTCTGGTGTGTATCAAGTGCTTTAACTGCAGCTTGACTGTCTGATAGAATGTAGGTGTTTCTTTTTTTTATAGATCTATCTAGATTCTCAACTGTGCATGCCTTAATAGCATAGACTTCTGCCTCGAATACTGTTATGTACTGCCCAATAAGTTTTCGCCTTGTACCATGGGAATACACCCCACCTACAGTGCCTTTTTTGCCAGCTGCAGTCCACCTACTCAAGACTAGGTGTTCCAGACCTTCTGTTATGGGTATGCCAAAAGTACTAGCTCCCTGCAGTGGTGTATCAGTACTACTGACTCCCAAGAGAGGGGTCCTTGGTTTTACATCGGGTAGGTTTCTCCCCACTGGTTCGTCCCTGCCTTTTGCTGAAATCTCAACAGGAGGTTCCCTTGTTGCAACTGGGCCCCATAACGGTGCACTGGAGCTTCCAGCCCCCTGATGAAGCATTTCTCATAGGGACCTCTTGAAGGGGCGTCCCTCTGCTTTTTTAGGTCCTGACGACTGTTTTTTTTTTTTGTTTTGGTCTTCATTGTGGTCCCTGAGTAGTGGTGGTTTAAAAGATTTCCTCCTGCAGTGCCCCATATGGGTGGAAGGCATAAATAAAATGGGGTGCTGCCTGGTGCCCAAGGGGATCATTCACAACACTCACCCCAGTTCCACGCAGCCCTTGGCACACCTAGGCTGAGGTGGTTTGGTCTTGTTGAGAATAAAACCCTCATGAGCCTCCAGGACCTAACGTGCATGTTCGGAGGGAGAGAGGTATTCCAGATGACCAGTAGGAGTGTGACACCAGCTAACCATGCAGTTGCTACCAGGAATAACTGCATGAAATGATCGTCCCCGGGGGTGGCAAGCCACCTCTTATTCCCGCCCCTCCACATGGGTTGGTTAAACTGTTTTAGAGTGTTGAGCCTGAAGGCTTGTGGCACCTTAATGGTACTCTAAGGAGACAACTCAAGTAGATGGAGCTACCCCCATACGAGTGCTATTCTCCTTTTGTCCCCGGACAGGCCGTAGTAATACCCGAGAGTTATAAGCTGCCGTGTGGGAGGCTCCAGTCGTAAGATGCCATTGCCCTGTATGGGAGCTTAACTGCCAGTTGTAGATTGTCATACTAATCCAGACCCTGAGAATGATGTTGCCCAGTGGGACCACGAGGAGGTGTCCCAGAGCTGTGTTCCGATGCACCCCCCACTAGAGACAGCCGTAGTTCAGTGAACCTCATTGAGGATGGCATCATTACTGCCTGTAATGTATGACCTTAAGTAGGTCATAGTTACCTGCACCGTCAGCAGTGGTTATGGAGAGTTCTGTCAACTTGGATATAATGCTGTGTAGTCCATTGAAAGTCAACGTTTTAGAGGCACATATTGCCTCCATCTTCAGGGGCGAAGAATAAGCCAGTGTTGTTCTGTGTTACCTTAAGATCTGCTGAGCAGATTGTCACCACTTCTCCACCTGCCTGTTTCATTCCATTTATAAGAGAATAGCAAAGGCTGTGTTTGAGAATTTAAAACCTGTAGATAATAAGGAGCAGACATGGCCAGAATTTTTGAATATGTACACATTTCCTAACTTCTTAGGATATGCCTTCTGTACTTCAGTCACAAATACACAGCTCCCCAGAAGGGTCATGCCCTTTTCCAAGTATGAGTATGTAAGGCATATTCCTCGTGAGCAATACCTCTGTTATTTTATTTGAAAGCACGTTATTTACCCATGGCACTGCAGTATAACCAAAGGTGAAAGCATTAACAAATACCAGGTGATGTTTAAACTTTATTGAGTGATACAGTTAGGGAAATCTATGTTACTGAAATGTATAGAAACAGACTTATTTAAAGAATCCTGAGTTTGATCTATGACTGCGTCTAGATGTGTATTTCTGTGCATAGTTGAAGATATGGCCTTTGCTGAAGCTAGATACTGGAATTTGGAGAATATCAGGCTCCATTGTTGTTTGAAGCCTATGTTAAGCTATATCAGATTCCCTCTGCTAGCAGTCTTTTTGATGGGAGTGGCAGCATATACCTCAGGGAAATAATTTGAATACTGTACTGAATTGAGGAAACAAGAGGTAATAAATCATTAAAACTTTAAATGAAATGGAATGTAGAGAACACAGAACATAATTTGAACTGTTTATGCAGATTTTTCCCATCTAAATATGTATTTGTTAAATTGTTTTAATATTTCAAATTTATTTCTAATTGCAGGGGCTACCTCCAGTCATGAACAGGCAGCAAATTTGCATGAATGAACGAACCAAAATGAAACTTATCACATGTGGCTGACTTTACATTTTCTACATGATACATTATCTGCATTGTCTTCATTGCATTGCATGAATGGTTTGTTAATATGGGTAAATGGGAATTTTAAAATAAAGTTTTAAAAATCAAGCAGCAGTTTTATTGAGACACACTTGTAAACATGGAGTTCACAGGTAGAATAATGTGAACTGGCAGTGATCTCATGTTAAATAGACATGTAGATACCTGTGACACTTTTTTAGACTCCTTAAAGAAAAGACTGGAATAGTACTATGTGATATATATAGGCCCTGCAGCTTGTTAGTCTACTTCACACTCAGTCTTTAATGCCTATGATGTATTTTCTGTCATACCTCACATGTATGTCATGGCTAGTTACTCTGTTGTCTCACAAACACTGAAAAACTGGTAACTACATAGGATTACAGATTATGGAAACTAAGAGAGATATCTTGAGTTCTGTTGAATGTTCAGCTATGATAAATGTGGAGATTTATGGTCCACATACTGAACCAATATGAATTGTTTTAAAATGTAGAGCAGAGGATGGGCACAATTAGTGGATTTACATGTATTATGATTATTAAGAAGGGAGTGGCAAGACCACATATTAAAATTGCCAACAAATGTTTATCTTATTACAGAATACATTTATAAAATCTTATTTATGAAACTAAGAACTGTAATGAGATATCTTGAACATGCAAGAGAGTAACATGTAAATTATCTTTGGTATACTGTTTGTTTCAAACATATTAAGCATATAAAAACATATATAAATATATTACAAAATCATTCCTACAGTTATGCTGGGCTTTGAGGATTCAAACTTATTATGCTAGGCTTTAAATCTAATAATAAATTACGCATTTCACAGTCTTCTATTAGATTACTTGGGATGCTCTAGTAATATCAAAAGTGTATTTCCTTTGAGCAGTAAACACTTAGCCGGTCCTATGCATATGGAAGTTGATTACAGGCGGATTCTGAAAGTGCTGAAATAATGGGAAAGCATGATTAGAATTTTGCATATTATATAGCTGAAACTGAACTCTTCCAGTGACATGAAGAAAACCAAGAATGATGGTTAGGTGTTGATTCTAATATACTTATCGTTTGTACAGTAGGAAAACATATTCTAGCGAACATTAGTACTGTGTGCTGATGCATATTTGAAGATCACCAATAAAATGACATTCTCTGACAGTGTGAAAGCACCCATGAGCTTTCTCATGTCTGTACATACTTACTCACGTAGCTGAGCCCTTCTTGAGGAGCTGCCAATTCTGTAGCTACTCAAGAATTTCCCAGCATTTTATGGAACCTGAAGGTTCATTACCGTGTTCACAAGAACCCTCCACTGGTCCCTATCCTGAGCTAGATCAATCCAATCCATACCATCCCATCCTATCTCTCTAAGACCCATTTCACATCTGTCTCCCTCCTAAATAATTACTTCATCTGAACATATTTTAACCTCTGCTGCCTGTGCTTTGCATAGTTATAAAAGCATCTATGAGTGGTGCAGCTGGCAAGGTGTTGCATTTTTTCAATATAGTACTGTTCTGTTCAATGAGGGTTCAGCTTTCTTGCTAAATAATATTTCTGATCATTCATAACTTAATATTGTTATATATGTGTTTTACCATAATAAATGTAATACCTCTTCATTTGTCTGGTAAAGTAGGTCTCAAAACTACTTATATAATACAATTATGTGCTACTTTACTTACTGTAAAACTGTAATGTAAATACCACAACATGAAGCACTTACTTTGCAAAATCAGAGGATTTAGAGATAATATGCTCAAATTCTGCAAAAGAGAGTGCTCCGTCATCATCTAAATCAGCTTCATCCAGAATATTCTGAATAAGATGCTGCATGTCCTGTTCACTGAGATGCTGCTGACCAGTTAGGCGATCTATTACTTGTCTGAGATCAGTTACCCCCAACATATCATCTCCATCAAAATCTGAAATTCAAAATCACACTAGTATATATGAACTGCATTTCTTGAATAGGTCTAAAAACTCTTTTGACATTTTCTTTCCAAAATAAGTAATGTAACCTGAATTTTTGTTATATGGTCCACATAAAAAAGTGAACACAACTATCACAATGTACACTTAAAATGTGGCTTAAAAAATTTCTTGAAAAAATGGCTCATTTACCAAAATTATATAAATCAAAAATATATACTGTCACATATATGAGTGACTATCATTGGGGTTTTGGATTGGATTTATTAACCACTTTAACACACGACTTGTGAGTACACCATTGCTAATCTCCACACTTTACAGATCACTCCAGCATATGCTATGTATTTTCAGTCTCCTGTGTCTTCACCAGTAGTTTTCTGGTAACAGCTCCAACATTGGCTATTTCTCTGCTTCTGTGCTCAAGTCCTCCCTGAATGGCTGTTCCCTTACAACTGACAAACTTCTAAACTTGTCCCACTGATAACCCTTGTCAAGGACCATGTAGAAAGGAACATGTTTGTTTGTGAAGGTGTTGCCCAGTACTGTTGTGTATACTTGTATGAATGTATAAGGGGCAGGCCTTCTTGGTCCCTGTACCGCGACCACAGTGAAAAAAGTTAATCAAGGTATGTTTACCAAATATTCGAAAAGCATGTTCCGCTTTCACAGCTTTTGGTGCTCCATCACTGAACACTGACATCATATCAAGAAAGTCTTCAAAAGTACAATCTCCATCATGGCTTGAACTAAATATACAGCAGATTCTGTCTCCAAAGGGATTCACACGTAGTTCAGGATACTGGAGTATTTTTGCCATAGGTAGTTTGGCATTTTTGTTGTGCCCCACTTTTTCTGGTGCAAGAGCTTTGAATTTCTGATGTGCACTGAAAGTAAAAATACAGACTGAAATGTCACAGTATCAGTGTAACTGTGCTCATATGCTAGTCATGACATGCATACTGATTGTGAATGTGAATTTTTGGATTTAATAACTTACTACAAGACTTCTTTCTTGGTGAAGTAAGTCAAGTCCTGTAACAAATATGAACAATTTTTTATATTCAAGAAGAGTTAAGGTAACCAATCCACTAATTTTAATCAAACCAATATTATGTATAATATGTACATGACGATCAGTCTTCGCCTGCTCGAATCCCACTTAAGGCATGGATGTCTATGTGCGTTTATTCTGTGTCTGTGTTGTTCTGCAACAAGGTGTCCTACCGACTGTGTATTGGATTAAGAAACTGAAAAGTGGCCAGGGCCCAACAAAGGGCTGTAGAGCCACACACATATACGAGTATACATATGTGATGTTTTTACCTGATAGTCCTGTAACTCTTCTTCCGTAAATTGACTCTTTCCTTGCCCCATGTTGCTTTTACATATTAAATATCATTTCGAAGAAACGTTATTACTCACAGTAGAATCCCGGAATATTTCCCTAACCATAAACTCGTTGGTTGGACAACCGTTCAGCCACGTATAATCGCAGCAGCAGCATGACTTATATTCGATGAATTATCAGAAGTGTTCAAAACTGAATATACGTTCCAAAACTATATTTATGTACGCAAACTATAATTTTTAATTACTTTTCATCATTTACATTTTGACTACCGAACATTATCTTCGAGCGACACCTGATGATAGTATGGTCGAACCAGCGAGCCAGACAACGTGAAAATTGATTATGAGACTCTTACGATAGATGGCTCTACGGATGACTCTCAAAATTACGAGGAATGCACCGGATGGGCATTGCCTAGGCCTCTTTCGTATTTACATGTTTTTTTTTTACAATAAAAGAAAAATACGAGGACTGCCTCCGACACCGTTCGTAGGCGTTTGGTGGGGAAGTACGACATGTAGGAGGTCATTGTTACTGGTTATGACTAAGTGAGTAATCAGAAAAATGCAGTATAAAAGAGTTTATTAGTTTAAGAAATGTGAGAGTATTGTTTGTTTCTTATATTGTTTAATGATAGATAAACTATTTCAGGGCTCAGACCTTACCTATTTAAGGGGTTTCCAACATTGACATGAAATTAATCTATCCCGTCTTTCAGACATTACTGGATTATAATTTGAACATAAATTAGCTGTAAACAGTAGCCTACAATGCCCCAACGGGAGGATCCTACATATTATTGTTGTTATTTACCATGACCTAGAGCCGTGAACCTGTCAACAAAAGTAAGAACGTCCCTGTGCGATGTAGAAGACATAAAGTCATTTCTATGAATAAATCCCACACGACGGAGACGTAAGTGCACGCAGAAATAAAGCTCCACGTATTTAGAGCTCTCTGTCAGCTTGACGTTCCACCAGCTTTACCATCTTGTATCAGTGAGCTCAGAACCTCTGAATTTAATGTCTGTCTCTGACATCGGGTAATGCGCTGTTAAGTCTGCACATTGTGCAGCTTGGTGGGGAATCGCCTTGAGAGACCGGGGCGAGTGTAGGAGGTTGATATTTGAAATGGATACTACAAGTTGTGAAGGGGCACGCGGTAGTGCAGTTGGTTGAGGCACTATGCTACAAGTCGGAAGGTCGAGGGTTCGACTCTCGATGAGGTCTTTGGAGTTTTCAATTGTCCTAATCCTTCCAACCGCACTATGGCCCTGGGATTGACTCAGAAATTGATTGACAGAAATGAGTACCAGGAATCTTCCTGGTGGTGAAGGGCGGCCGGGGCGTAAGGCTTACAACTTCACCACCATCTGTGAGCCGATTGTCTAGAAAATGTGAGAACCCCGACCTCTCACAACCCTATGGGACTCCACGGCCTGTTACAGGGATAAGAAAGTAAAAAAGTAAAGCTATCCCTGTAACAGGCTGTGAAAGCCCATAGGGTTGTGAGAGGTCGGGGTTCTCACATTTTCTAGACAATCGGCTCACAGATGGCGGTGAAGTTGTAAGCCTTACGCACCGGCCGCCCTTCACCACCAGGAAGATTCCTGGTACTCATTTCTGTTGGAGGCTGAGTTTTTTATTATTAAAAGTTGTACCGCTTACAATGATCAAAAGGTTATAGGGGATTGTGGTCTTCTTACGAACCTTGAATTCTTGGGTTCCAATCACAGTTGAGGCGTGGATGAGTTCTCGTCTTCTTTTATTACTTTCTTATCCTCTGTAGATGCAAATCTGCCTTCTCGAGGAATGTCGCTTTAACGTGGAGAGGTTTTCATGCCCCAGGGATCCGGAGATTTATGCTGGCGGTAACGTAAGCTCCTGGTAGACACACCCTTGCCAGACAAGTCAAAGGGTAGGGGCCAGACGAAGTGCAGTTCATGGTCCTACAGGTTGAGGGCTTGGTCGTGGGGTTACAACCCCACCCCAGGGAAGTCTTCTGTTACGAAATCTCCAGAGCTTATGGATGAAGACCGTGGAAGATCCAAGGTCCACCCATGGTTGTAACGGAAGTAAAGAAGAAAAAGAAGATACAAGCCTTGACCGGTCGAAGGATTTTTACAAAATGGCTAAAATACACTGTTGCGTAACTGAGAGTCGAAGTCATCTCCGAAGAGGAACACAAAAGAAAACAAAAGCGCAAGTATTGAGACCTCCTTTTTTATAGCCTTACTGCTCCTTCGCTGATGTAACCTACCTCTCTACTTGAAGATTACGCTCGTAAAATAACTTTACTTCAGTTGTCGAGAATAAATTTTGTCATAAACGCCAATCGCCTCTGCGTCGTATCCTAGAGGTGTAGGATTCCAATCTCGAGACATTTTCCACTTATTCTATTATTTTCCACAATTTTTTCATATTAGGCCTACCTCGAAGATAATGGTGAGTTAGTGACGGGGACAAATTGCCAGTCCTGAAATGATTAGAGGCCAATTGCATTAGACTAAAAATAAATTGCCAGTTTATAAAACAAAAACAAAACAACTACGTGATTTTAGTCCGCAAGTGAACTATACCGACCCAGCTACCGCCGCTTGTCAGCGAAGTTAGTGCCAACTTTTGCCGATAGAGGGTGTCGCGTGGTCAGCGCAGCGAATCCCCATGGCCGTTAATTTCGGTTTTCTAGACCGGAGCCGCTATATCCTTGAAATAGCTCCTCAATTATTCTCACGAGACTGAGTGGACCCCGTTCCAGACCCACTACTTTTCAGAAAATCTGGTAGCGCCGGGAATCTAACCCGGGACCTCTGGATCTGTAGCCATGAACCCTGACAACTAGACCACAGAGGCGGTCAAATTGCCAGTTTATAGTTGAGTTTAATCTGTATTTTTGTAAAATACTGCAGATTTAAAGAAGTAAATTGCAGTTGTCCCATTGTAAGTTTGTGAAAGTTTAACGTGGACAGCCTGCAGGCCGTTGTTTAGGGCCGCTAATGTCTTGAGAGCAACGAATAAGTCGTTCCAAGACGTTGGACGCAGAACGCGGAGTCGCTCTTGAACGTCATCAAGAGGCAGGAGTACGAACCACTAGGCCCCTGTTGTTCTAGAATCTGAAATTGACCTCTCCATATCTTGAAAAGCTTCATGGGGCACAACGCCACTAATTTATACACACATTCAAAACACAACAGAAAGGGAGTAATTGAATATCACATGCTCCAGTTTTTTAACATATTTTATGCCAGTACCCCACAACAAACTAGAACGAACATAATAAATCTTCCTCATATAAAATTCATTCTGACGAGGAGCTTCATAACTTGTACCCTTCTCCAAGTATAATTAGAACGAACAAGTCAAGGAGGATGAGGGGGGCAGGGCATGTAGCACGAATGGGGGAGAAGAGGAATGTATATAGGATATTGATGGGAAAGCCAGAAGAAACCACTGGGACGACCAAAGCGTAAATGAGTGGACAATATTAAAACGAATCTTAAAGAGATAGGATGGGATAGATTGGATTGATCTGGCTCAGGATAGAGACCAGTGGAGGGCCCTTGTGAACACTGTAATGGACCTTCGGGCTCCATAAAATGCTGGAAAATTCTTGAGTAGCTGCAGAATTGGCCGCTCCTCAAGAGGGGCTACTAAAAAATAGTAAATAAAAAATTAATTCTGAAAGAGGTCCAGATGTTCTGTGTTCCATATTTTCAAGACATCGTATCTGTTTTACATAAAACAAGTATAGTTTTAAAATAGAAAACGCTAATTACATCACCGAAGGCTTCTCTGTTCTATTTTGTGACGACGTGGCATTCTCTGTTCCATTCTGAGGCGTCATGGCCTTCTCTGTTCCGTTTTGTGCAGTCCTGAAGTGGACATCCCATTTAAAAACAGAAGGCAGCTTTTTCATATACTTAATTCCACTCCAACAACGTTTAAATTTGTTAGTTTTAGATGCGGGCGTGTCTCCATCAAAACAGCTTTTTCTTTCACCTGGAACATAATATAGAGTGTACAGATTTTGTTCTGTGCGATTCAAATTGGAGAAAGACTCGCACCTTACTTCTGATATTTCCACTTCTAAAGAGGTGCAAATCTATGTATATACTTCTGTGTATGTAGAGAGTATATTGCCACGTGCATGTATGACTATAGACGGGGGTTTGGATTTGGTACTGGATTTATTGACCACTTACAGGTCGTAACTACGAATAATTACAACACTATCCCTATTTCCGCACTTCACAAAATGACCACAAGTCTTTTCCAGCCCGCAGTGTCTCCACTAATAGTTGTCTGGTAACGGCTTCTAACAGTAGCTATTCATCTGCTTCCGGGCTCAAGTCCTCTCTGAATGGCGGCTCCCTTCCAACTGAAATATTCTTCAGGGTTACCATATGACTGGGGGTTTACCGCAAATCAGTTCATCTTGACGACAAGCCCCTTGAGACTTATAACCAATAATTTTATTTTCCAGCTGAACACTTGCGGTTATAATGTAACATCCTCTCTGATGAGAGGATAAGTAAAATAGTTTTGTGAAGGCCAATGGAGTGTGAAGAGTGTGAAATGTAAAGATAAATTGTGAGTTGGTCCTGTGTGAGAGACTCATGTCATGGCAGAACGTAGTGGAGTGGAGGCAAACCTCAAGACATTAACTTTGTCAATAGATGTAAACTATTAGCTTTACTCTTCGGCCTCTTTACCTCTAGGATAAAGAGCCTCCGATGTCCATTGGGTAGGACAGAAAGAAAGAAAACATAAGTTTACCTGAGTTTTGTAGTTCAGCACACTTTGTTAGCCTTATAGTAGTATCAGCTGGCTGGTCCCCTCCAGGCCACAATTCGCACAGATACGGCAACTTTGCCGAGCATCTCGACACTTGCCATTGCTTGTTGCCGCCCAGCGCCACACAATCCTCGTCGGCTAGACGGTCTCGTGGCTCACTGGGGGCCCAGGCGACGTAATCAAAACAGTTCAGCGGCTCTCCTGAACAAAGTAGAATGTTTACTACTCCGAGATAAAAATCCTGACAAATACGTAAACAGAGGAACGGGCATGTAACTGGGAGGATAGACAATAATTCCTTTTTTTTTCATTGACACTACAGCCCTCATTTGGGCCTAGGTTTACCTCCATGAAACTCTCCGTTTCACTTCGGTTTATTAGATCTTAGACATACGGTAGGACTCCTTGGGCGGGTGATCAGCTCGTCACAAGACCTCTACCTGTACACAAACACAGAAAAATGCACACAAACATCCATGCCCTGAGTGGGATTCGAACCCACGATCCCGGCTTCCGAGCGAGCGAAGACAGAGACAATAATTACCTATACAAATTATTACTGTCACGAGATTTATCACTTTTACCACCGGTTATGGTAATTCTATTAATAACCTGTTAAGGTTTCTGTAAGGGACCTAACTGAGTAGGTGTCTTCCCCTTCAACTGAGGACGGAAACAGATCCATTTTCCGAAACGTCGTGCCTTCTATTTTCTAGAATACCGGACGATGGAAAAAGTCCAAAAACTCAGTAATTCTGTGCACCAGTTATTTAATTTTACCGTGACATGTATGTATATAGAAGGAACAAATAGATTGACAGATAAATGGGTAGGACAGATAGCCGACGGATAGACACATAGAAAAATAGATCGATATGTAGACAAACAAGTGGATTGGATTTCAATGTATTTATGAAGATATAAAGGCACATTTTGATTGTTCAAGACTGATGATCAGCCGGAAGTAGATCATATGAACTAGGGCCGCAAACTTCACACAGGTGTTAAGACTTTTAACGGTCTTGCTTTACAAAGAAAGGCATATAAATGGAAGCAGTTGTTACTTATGTACTTAACAGACCAGTAATCAGTTACCCGTTGTTGTAACGAATCGACCTTCAACTTTAGTATCATCGAGACCGATGTATGCTCTCTTTGGGGCCCTGCTGACTCTCATTTGTTTAACCAGTGCTGACAGGGCAGTAGTTCGAGTCTCAGAGATCACGTGTGCCAGCTCACTGTCCTTGGTTCGACATGAGTTCAGTGCATGGGAGAAGTTGAGTCTCTCCAGATGAAGCAGAAAGACTCCTACCTTGGGTATGCAGGTGTGGTTTATACTTGCTGTAACAGCACAAAGTTTAATATATCATTGTGAAGCACAGATGAGTATATACTTTTGAATTAATTATGAGAGGAAGAAAGCGAACTCGTAGTTTAATTTCACATGATCCTTGCAAGGAAACTGGTGTCTGAAAATTCATAACAAAAGTAAGCTGGTTTTTATCGTTATGTTTCCTTATTTCCGAATTTGTAAGTTAGTACGACTATTTTTCTATTCTCTGTGGTCTAGTGGTCAGAGTTCCTGCCTACAGATCCACAGGTCCCGGGTTCGATTCCCAGCGCTACCAGATTTTCTGAGGAGAAGTGGATCTGAAACGGGGTCCACTCAGCCTCGTGAGGATAATTGAGGACCTATTTCAAGGAAATAGCGGCTCCAGTCTAGAAAACCGAGATTAACAGCCGTGGGATCCTTTGCGCTGACCACGTGACACCCTCTATCGGCAAAATTTGGCACTAACTTCACCCACAAGCGACGGTCGCTCGGTCGGTATAGTTCTCTTGAGGACTAAAACCACGGAGTTTGTTTGTTTGTATGATGTAATTATAGCTTTTTTTTAATTGCTAATAGTTTGGTGCAAATTAAACATTATTTACAGTAGTGCGAATTACGTTATTATTTGGTTTTGAAGTATGTGTAAATTAGAATTAAATCTTGAAATTGGACAAATACAGATTCCTCGTATTTTTATGGTTCATCTTATGGCGCTGTCAGTATATCAGACTGTGTATCGTTGAATGGCGTGACCATTGATGATTGATGAATTGGAAAGGATTTGGAAGTAAGTGGTAATAAAGATATTATCCTGGAATTTGCCTGGAGGAAATGAGAAAGATTACGAAGAACTTTAGTTAGGATAGACAGTGTCCCGGCCGAGATTCGAATCGAGAGTCTCCTAAATACAAGTCTAGAGCGTCACCTCTTCACAGACCTGTTCGGGAAATTGTTCATATAATTTTCGTATTTCCAAAGTGACAATTTGTTGTAGCACTCTAGCTGGCATACTGTTACTATGATATCGTGTAGGATGCAGTAACACAGTATTAAAGTCACCTTCAACTTATCTGCTGTTCTTGCACACATTGGCCAATATTTTGTTTCAGAATAATTGTCTAGGTTTTTATACTTATATATTGTCTTGAGTAGTCTTTTTGTTAAAACTGACATAACTAGAAGTTAAAAACAATGAAATGTTAATGTCAAAATTTCAATTTGAGAGTCTCATGTTTTTAGGTCTGTATGGTTTATGGATGCCTAACAACGTTGTTTTTATTCTGAGTCTTGCTGGAAGTTGTGGGGTTTGGATCTTCCTTCCTCTGCGTGATATCAGGCTTGTGTTTTCTGTCTCTTGTTGTATACTCCTATGATCTGTGGGTGTATGATGTTTATGTGCTCTATTGTACGAATTGTATTGTAGGCCGCTTTTCCTATTATTTTGCTTATTCCTGTAGGCCTGACCTCATTATGAAGGTCGTTGTATCCGTGGCTAGTGACCATGTAGATCGCAACAGCTAGAACGTTCCTCCCAAACAGAAACATTTGCCAATATAGGAAGCAACAGCAGATGAGCTGAAGGTGAATGTAAAAATTGTGTTAATATCTGATGAAGGTTGAAAAGCAGGAAGTTGCAGCAAAACTACGAGTATAATGTATGATATATCTATATAAACATAACTGTAACTATAATAACTGTCTCACACAGTATGACGCTGAAATAAAATATTTTAAATACAGTAGCTTACTTTTGGTTTACTTTGACATAGGCTTACTTATTTTTTTAATTCGCTTAGTGGGGGATGAAGTCCAACTGGGTCCACTCAGCACGGCGGCCACTGATTGGCCTATAGTAGCCTGCTGCGGGTGATTATGATCATGAATAATTTGGTGGAATGAAGATGGCAGGGGAAACCGAAGTACTCGGAGAAACTCCGCCCCAGCCCCACTCTGTCCACCACAAATCCCACTTGACCAGACCCCGGGATCGAACCCGGGCCACCGCGGTGGGAAGCCAACGACTAGCCGCTTGAGCTATGGCGCGGCTTTACTTACTTACTTACTTATGGAGCTGAACTCTTCTTGAGAAGAAGGCAAATCTGCAGCTACTCACCAATTTCCCAGCATGTTATGGAAACCGTAGGTTCATTACCATGTTCACAAGAGCCCTCCACTGGTCCCTATCCCGAGTCAGATCAATCAAATCCATACCATACCATCCCATCCTATCTCTCTAACATCCATTTTAATATTGTTCACCCACCTACGCCTTGGTCTTCTCATGTAGTCTCTTTCTTTCTGGCTTTCCCACCAGTATCCTATATGCATTTCTCCTCTCCCCGTTCGAGCCACATAACCTGCCCACCTCATCCTCCTTTACTTGATCATTCTAATTATGCTTGAAAAGAGTACAAGTTATGAAGCTCCTAATTATGCAGTTTTCTCCAACCTCCTGCTTTGACATAATTAGTGATGGTAATTACTCCTCGAGCTGTCTAAGCAATCTTTGTTTCTAAAGAATTTATTGACGATCTTTAGTTAATTGAGCATATGAGAGACCGCTATATGTCTTCTCTTATTATTTATGAATTCATCACCATTAGACCATGTTCGTCAACCTACACGGAGCATGTCCTGTTCTCGCATTCAGGTCCCCTCCTATAACCACACAATCCGTATTATTCTGATTCATCGTTCATCTTGAGTCACTTCCTAAATCCGGCACTATATGGTCTTCTCGAATTGTATAATAAGTATAGTGAAAGCCGGGACAACACAGTCGGTATAGGGACTGGCTACGGGCTGGACGACTGAGAGGTCGGAGTTCTAGTCCTGGTGGGAGCAAGAATTATAATTTTTCCATGTCATCAAGACCGACTCTGGAGCCCATCCAACCTCCTATCCAATGAGTACCGGGGGCTTTTTCCTCGGGGGTAAGGGAGCCGGGACGAGAAGCTGACCACTTACCTCCAACTGGTATCAAGTCAAGAAAATATGAATCTATACATCCACTCCCCCATACGCCTGCATGGCGTAGTGCGTAATTGGTTAAGCACAGGGACATTGCACCCTTTTATTTGTTTATAATCACTGTGAATGCCATTTGCATTTCTAAATTCATGGGTATACTGTGTATATTCGTTGTAAAATATATCAAGGATCTACTTGTGATTTTTCTGTCCGGTATCCACCAAATTATTCTCAGCTGTCAGATTTATTGGTGACGTAGCTGTTTGCTCTGTGGGCACTCGATTATATATTACAAAAAAGAATGTTCAATTTTGTATTTTCTTTATTTTTCCTCATTGTTTCAGTTAAGATTACTACACATTTCTTTTTTCTCTAAGTCCTTAGAGAATGTTACTTTCTTTTGGTCTACAATATTATATTTAAGCATCCTGTTGCACTCCATACGATAAATGATATAACCTCCGTCTCAAGTGCAAACAATATATTCTTGTGTCTTTGATCTTGNAGGGCGAATAACCCTAACAATTTTAAAATTTTAAAATTTGGACAAGAATTTTTAAAATTTGGACAAGAATTTAAAAGTTCAAAATTAGAACTAAAGATTTTATTATGGTGCTATTACAATAAACTCAAAATTAACGTGTGTGAAGTAATCTACGGGTGGACAGCTATCAACGAAGTAGAAGTTGATAATGACAGGGAGAGTGTTTTAGATGTTAAATTTTGAACTGGGTGCAGTGTGACAGCGACGTGAGTGTTATACACCTGATGATGGCCGTCTGAGGCCGAAACATGTAGTGTAGGGAGCAAGATCAAAGACACAAGAATTTATTGTTTGCACTTGAGACGGAGGTTATATCATTTATTCTTTTGGTCTAATTTACGTTTAGATAGAAATGACTTGACTTTGACTTTGAGGTAATAATTGTGTCTCTTGAGATGGCAGTAGAATTATTGAGTAGCGATGTTAATCAGAATCGACAGAGCAGTTGTGAATAAAAGAATTAGGCTTTGAAAAGAAGATTTCATGCGTACTGCAGTTACAGCGAGACTGGGATAATTACTGTGCTAAAATCCGTTGCCAGGATACGACTAGTGAAGACTGAGAACCCTAATATGTGCGTAACGGTGAACTGTGAGGTGTATAGATCAGCGATAGCGCTGTAACACTTGTAGATACGAGTTGAGTGTATAAGTGCAGTAAATCCAATCATTCAATCCATGCCCCGTATAGTCACCCATACACATGATAGTATGATACTTACGCAGAGGGTTGCCGTATAAACTATAGTAATCATAGCGCAGATCTTTCTTGAGAGACGTCAGGGTCTCGAACTCGGGACAGTCGCACACAATGCAAGTGCTTCTACTCTCCATTAGTCCAGGAGGGCTGAAGTTGAAGGCCAGACCCCGTTTTTGCAGCGCGAAGAGAGCGCACTGTTCCGGTGTGGGTAGCCTCGCTCGAGCAATCGCTTTCATCATGGAGCGACTGCACGTTTGGATCAAGTAGAAGTCGAGCAGGGACTGTCGCCTTACCTGCAGCAGTGTACTCGATGTTGTGCATCGCTGTGTAATTTCATATTTAGGTTTCAAGCTTATTTTCAATATCAGGAATTGACATGTGGTGTCTGCCCGTGCACCGGAAACTTCTGGAGTGATAGGTCTTTGTGCCATGCTTTCTGCAGTGTGTCATACGGCCTCATTCATGGCTTGGTGCATCTGAAATATGCTCGCAAAGCGGTAGAATTTAACATTTTTAACGTTAAACGAAAGAGTAAACATGCTTCATGGCTCACATTGTCCAACTGTCTATAATAAAACTAAAAAAAAAAAACTCCGTGGCCTGTAGTCCACAAGCGAACTATACCGACCGAGCGACCGCCGCTTGTCGGCGAAGTTAGTGCCAACTTTTGCAGGTAGAGGGTGTCAAGTGTTCAGCGCAACGGGTCCCCATGGCCGTTAAAGTCGGTTTCCTAGACCGGAGCCGCTATTTCCTTGAAATAGCTTCTTAATTATCTTCACGAGGCTGAGTGGACCCCGTTTCAGACCCACTACTTCTCAGAAAATCTGGTAGAGTCGGGAATCGAACCCGAGACCTCTTGATTTGTAGCCAGGAACTCTGACCACTATAATTCCTTTAAATGTCTGCACACTTTCTAAAAATGTAACGACACTACCGGCGTGTATGGAAGACTCTTACCGTGACGTTTAGTGATAAAATGTTATTTTGGGCGCTGTTGGCCAATTAGGACTATCAATATATTTTATTCTCTCTTTCACTCATCAATGGCTCTACAGCCCTTTGTTGGGCCCTGGTCTTTTCTTCAGTTCCGTAATCTTTTTTACACAGACGGTAGGACTCCTTGGATGAGTGATCAGCTCGTCGCAAGGGCGCTACCTACACACAGATCAACACAAACAGAATAAACGCACATACAAACATCCATGCGTTGATTGGGATTCGAACCCACAATCCCAGCGTTCTAGCGAGCGAAGACAATTCATGCCGTAGACCACGCGGCTACTGTGATCGGTATCAACACATTTAGAAATATTAATTAAGTTTAATTTTTATGTAGTTACTATAATTCGAAAATACTGTATCAGAGGAAAGGAATTTTATTACAAATAGAAAATTTACTTGTGTACTTACACGTCTCACTTTACAAATATCTGAGGTAGACGGGGGCTCTGGGCACTAAAATCATGCACGTTAGGCCTGCTGTTGTGTAGTGTGTAAATATTCTGTTAACAAACCATTTGCTAATGCCGCTTAAAATTATTCGCATTGATATCTCACATCATGCTTACCTCTTCACACATGAATACTGCTCTGACGATTGAAGGTGCAGTAGCTACCATCAAAATTGTCACCCAAACCGTCCACATTTAAACGGAGAAACTGGAATAGATATAAAATAAAAATAGCAGCTATTGCAGTGCCCAAGCGGAGCAATTCGAGAACACAGACAGGCAAAATCAATTAATTTTTCTGTTCTGTTTACCATGCGTAACAGTTAAAGGATTCGGTTGGTTGGGTGGCATCTCTTTTTATTGAGAGAGCTGGCGTCCAGTGACGCTGGTAGGGCGAAGAGGGAGGTATGATGCAGAGGAAATCATCCGAAATTGACGCAGTGTAAGTATTGTATGCAATGTAATTAATGGTACAAAAATGATGAAAAGGTTTCATAATCAAACAAGTTGTCATAGCTGGAATAGTGTCAACTTCTATATGGAAGGCGTTGAGTGCCGGCCAGAACACCAGCAATCTTGGCTGAGGCTTTTCATGGTTTGCCTCACAATTCCAAGCAAATCCCAACGCAGTACTTCGATTAGGCCACGATAACTTCAAGTAGTTACTATAGGATTCTGACGATGGTGTATAACACGCAGAGAAATTGGGTTTTCGGACTTTATCCATCGTCCTGGTTTTTAAGATAACTAATAAAAAATAAAAACACGACGTTTCGGAAACTGGATCTGTTTCCGTCCTCAGGTCCAGTGATTAGGCTAGCTCTTTCTAAGGGACCCAACAGAGTAGGTGATTTTGCCTCACCTGAGGACGGAAACAGATCCAGTTTCCGGAACGTCGTGTTTTTATTTTTTATTATTTATCTTAAAAACCAGGACGATGGATAAAGTCCGAAAACCCAATATCTCTGCACGATAACTTCCTTCCGTGTCCTTTGCATTTCATCATTCATCTGTATTCCTCTCATTCGACTCTGTGCAGGTTAGCTACTGACAGCGTCATTAAGTGGTCCACAAAGAAAACAACTTAAAGGTAACAGCTTCACCGTTCTGTTAACGGACATGTTTCTTGTGTAAATAAATATTCCAAGGATCCATAAAACGCACATATTATCTTTGCACTATATGCATAAAGCCTATTAATTTAGAGAAAGCCATAAACACAGTAACAGAGTTTGCACTATCAGAAACACCCATCTCACATACTACGTGGTTCTCACTTGGTTCTCACTCGGTTCTCTGCGATGTCCTGGTTCCGAAGGACAGTTAGTGTCGATAATATGAGTCGCATATCAACTTTCTACATATTTTGTACTTAGCCTTTAAGAGCCACTATAATCGCAACCCTCTTTCAGTAACTTCCTGGTTTTATAATTTTGTAGACCTACGTACATTTAAAATTTGTTTCCATTAGGACAGGTTGTGTTAAGGAAGGGGTGTATGATTTTTTTATCACTCTTCCAGGTGCTAAGCACTTATTTTTCTAATTTCGGGCTTTATATGAGGTTATAACTAATATACACGTATAATATTTCACACCGAGGAGCCCGCGCTTCTTACAATGTAGACTCCGTTCTATCTGAAACGCCTCATACTGTATCTCGATGCGTAGGTGGGATGAAGTGGCTTGTCTGAGTGGCGAACGGTGGTCATGCCGGTAAAGGTACTGAAGTTAAACAGTATGTGGTCTATGAAGAAAGCAGTCTTCTGGGATTTGGCACCGTGTATAAGTGGTGTTAACCGACGTTTCGGAGGAACGTATCGCCTCCATCTTCAGGGTAGAAGAAAAAGTCGCTTGCAGATTTCTTATACTTTTTCATCTACCCTGAAGATGGAAGCGATACGTTCCTCCGAAACGTCGGTTAACACCACTTATACACGGTGCCAAATCCCAGAAGACTGCTTTCTTCATAGTCACCGCCGTGAAAGCCTCAAATCTTACACAGTATGTGGTCTATGTTTTAGAAGGTACTGGGTCCTGTACATTCATTTGTCTGGAAAGGCTAAATAAAACCACGGAAATAATCAGTCGCATGAGGATTTAGCAGACGAGACTCTAATTTCTCAATACAAGACTAAATTATCTTACTGTGGTCCGTAAGTGTACACCCAGTAACTCTAGTTTGTTACCGATAGTTTCCTATGACACAGAATTCGGAATTCCTTAGTGCTGATCTTCCGATGGAGTAATGAGGAGAGTAGCTTGCAACAGACTGTGAGATCAGATTTCGGTTCCTGGCAACAGTTATGAATTCTCCCTTCGTCGCCACATCGTGACCGGCTCTCAGGCCTGTCCAGCCTCCTACCGCAGCTCTGAGCTGCTTCAGTTGCCCTCGCATCGTCTGTCTTCATTGAATATACAATGTTTTTCACTACCTGAAAACGATAGCAATAGTAAAGTGTAGCATCAATCCACGTTCCTCTCCTTGTGATGACGGGTTCCGGGGGCAGTGGAACACAGGAGTCGCAGATTTAAATTGTATTTTACGAGTTGGAGCCTTGACGAAAATCTTCGTCCACGACACGAGATCATCCAGTTGAAATCTTGATCTCACTTCCTCCGTCACTCTATGCAGTGCCTGTGTTAGGCAAGTAACGTGCACCAATTTCGTATAAAACGACTTTATTGACTTCCCTGCTTTTAAAATATATGGGGCCTCATCCTTCACAAAAAGCAAGACGATGTCGTGTCGTATACCCTCTGGCTACAATAGAAACACAGACCTGTCTAAAAGTTTACAAATTGTGGAATGATTAACGGATTCTAGCACCTCACTCGTAAGCACAAACAGCTCACCTGGTAAATCAGTTTCCAAGGTTCCAGTGATGTTTGCACCGTAGCGAGCCTTCATATCGCAGGTCTCATCAATAGAAACAAAAATCTTATTCTCATGCGCTTTATTCCTAATCATTTCCAGGATATTGTTGTAGCATTTGGAAAGGTAGTGGATTCATCCGAGATAGAACGACCAAAATTCACTTACAGAAAATGTTTCAGTTTTTCATTTTTCAGAACACAAAGCGGAATATTTGCGGACACCAGAGCATCACTCAGATCTGTGAAAAAAAATTCCAATGACTTATTTCCGCCTTCAGATGAACACTGTTGCAGTAACATTTGCACAGAGTTCTTTTTGTTCGAAATTTGCACTGTTCGTATATTCTTGTTGCGGCCGATATGTTGTACCGTGAAACATTTTTCTGCAGTTAATTTTGTGTCACACATCTTACAGTATAGAATTTTACAGTCAGTTGAAAATATATGTCATCTCCAAATCCAGTTACAATGTGCTTTTAAATGACACGATTTAGATGGCTTTGCTTTAGGCATCGTGATGAAATGAATCACTCTAGTGCACATTCACATTTCTGAAAACATGAAGAAAAATTCCCGAAAATGGCTAAAATGAAAAAAAAATACTCTTGAAAGTCCAAAATACCGAAAACTTCCCCCCCCCCCCCGAGAAAATGACCTAAAACTTAAAAATGACGGAAAGTGACAAAAATGACCCATAAAACTTACATTTCTGTAACCAGCAGCTCGTCTCCGGGACTTATATATTTACGGGCATCGAATAGGATACAAGGAAAAAAAGATGACATGTCATCAAAATCCAGGCCCTGGTTATCACAAACTATTTTAATAGATTGTGATTGGTAGAGAGAGAGAGAGAGAGAGAGAGAGAGATGAGTTACCAGTCGGTCAACTGAATACAGACAGGAACAGTGTCTGAAAAGAGCAAAAAATAATAACCAAAATCTATTTGAGCACAAATAACGGCTTATTTTCTTCGATATTAAAAATTAAGCGTATATCTTATCAAATAAGTGGCTGATAGTGAACGTTTTATTCCTTTGTTCTACATACTCTTGTACCACGCTTAGTTCGTAGGCCATTTTCAGCCATATTGTGAACATTTTGCAGAACTTTTTATACCAGCGATTCCAAAACAATTTTTTACCTACAGCTGTTGTAAGATTGAACAGTACTAGTTTTAGAGTAGTGTTCTTGTTATTTTGTACCTTTATTCAGTCCGATTTGTATTTATGTAAGTGTGCTGATAGGCGTTTGAAAATATAATTAATAGTATAGTCAAGTGCATCAGATTTTATTGCTTTTGTTAAGATAGAATAATACTAGGTTCAGCGAAGTGTATTGTAATTTTAGAACTTAAAGTGGTTGATTTTATATTTTCTTTACGTGCCGGTAGGCCTAACCTACAAAAAGAGTGTGTGAACGTGTTTAATCGTAATATGGTGAAGTTTAGAGTGGGCTGTAAGCTATTTTTATCAGCACTTAAGTATCTTGTAGGTCTTAGATACATAAAAATATTTGTCAGTTGTCCTTAAATTTCCAATTAGTACCAGGTTATAGACTTAACTGTGAGTGACAATGGCCACAAAAGGTAATGACTTATCAGGTAAATGTGGGGCCTGCATTAGCCAGGGGATAGGGTGGGAGGATTGTGGCCAGTGGTTTCATTGGGAGTGTGCTGGTACAAACAGTGAATTGGCCTTATTGCCTTGGTACTGCAACTCCTGTGTGCAAGCCATGGTAATAAAGAAGCAAGAGGAGACAATCTTGAGTTTGAGTAGGGAGCTTGAATTTACAAAAACTGAGATTAGCTTCTTAAAAGAGGAATTAAATTTAGTTGATAATTGTCCTGAATAATTTAGGACTATATTGCACTCCCGAAGGAAACATAAGATTGTTTCCTCATCATTAGATACTAAGTTTACTTCAACCAATCGATTTGAACATTTAGCTATGCTAGAGCCCCAAACTGATGGTAACTCTGTAGACCAGCCAGCCAGTGCTGAATATAGTTATAAACCTATATTTAAGGCAAAGCCTAAACATCAGATTCTTGTACTTGGTAGCAGTCATGGTAGGGGTATCAGATAGAGGCTTCAAAATGCTATGGGAGATGGATATGCTGTGACCAGCATATTCAAGCCCAATTCTGAGCTGAGGAGTGTCACTGGGGACAGAAAATTTGTGTAAGGATCTTAATAAAGAAGATCAAGTAGTTATAGATGGGGGGCAGGAAACAGTTTAGATAGGAACCTCAATTACCAAATTGAGAAAGACATAAGTGACATTGCTCAAAAAACCAGTCACACCAATGTGAAGATCGTTGGCCTTCCCTGGTGACATGACAAGCCATGGGTTAACAGGTGGGTAAGGGACGTTATTCTTTGACTTGAGCGTTCGCTTATGGGGATTGGCAGGACTCACATTGATGGGATTGATGTCTCTTCAATAATGAGGAATAAGCATACTGTCCATGGTCTGCATCTTAATCCTCAAGGCAAGGACAAGCTCACGCGACTCATTGTAGAGAGCTTTAAGGGAAGACACATTCCAGTTGTCATGGGTGTTCAGAATCTTTTTTTAGGTTAAGCAGTGCAAGTAAGGTTTACCAAGTAAAAGAAATTGCAAAAGAAAATAATCCTTCAGCTAGTAATAAATGCCAAGAAATAGAACAAAAAAAGAAATAACAGCTCGATAAAATCAATACAAAACAAAGTACTAAGAGTATTCCATCAGAATATAAGAGGACTGAGAAATAAATCAAATGAATTAACAAGCTTCATGCGTTCAAGTCTCCCGCACATACTGTGCCTTACTGAACATCACATGAAGCAGCTGGAATTAGAACATTTTCACACAGAAAATTATAATTTAGGGGCTAGATATTGTATAAAAACGCTAGAGAAAGGAGGAGTGAGTATTTTTGTATATAAAAACGTGAAATTTACTAAAATAAATTTAGAAGATTATTGCAAAGATCAGGATCTAGAAGCCTGTGTTTTAAAGTTAGACTCTACTTTTTCTGACATTTGTATACTGACTTTATATAGAGCCCATCTGGGAATTTTGATCAATTCTTAGATAGATTGGAAACCATCCTCATTGTACTGCATAGTCCAAAAGTTGAATTTCTAATTTGTGGTGATATAAATGTAAACTATCTCACTGATAGTAATAGGAAACTAAACTTAGATTCTTTGTTATTATCTTACAATCTCTGCAGTACTGTTAAATTTCCCACAAAAGAGTTCAAAATAACTCAAGGTTAGCGATAGATAATATATTCGTTGATAACTCAAAAATAAGAGACTATACTATAGGACCCTTTATAAATGGCTTGTCCGATCATGAGGCCCAACTCATAGAAATAAATAATATTAACCTTCACCCCAGTAGTCAACAATATAAAACAGTAAGGAAAATCAACAAGCATACGATGGCAGATTTTGTTACAAAATTAAGTAATGAATCTTGGGACACTGTATTTGACAGCAGTGATATGGATTCTAAATTTAATTCTTTCTGAACACATACTTGAGGATCTTTTATTCAAGCTTTCCCTTAAAAATAGTAAAAAATGACATAAAAACAAAACCACCTGGATAACTGTTGGAATCAGTGTAACAGGACGCTAAAATATAACATTAAGAAATTCTATTTATTTATTTATTTATTCACTTCACATCCATGGATCATTATACATGACATAGGACAAGTCAAAACACTCTATAATCCAATACAACGATACAATAAGACAATACAATGATACAATAATAGAATAATAAGAAGAACAATATAATTTTATACTAATATAATAATTAAATGATGAGCACTATATTTATCAGTCACAACACATCAAATTTGAAAATAGATTAACGACATGTTTCGGCTATTTAGCCTATTTAACCTATTTTCTGTGTTCATTCATTGCACTAATTCAAGCTCTGACATTCTCGTGACGGGTCACTAGAACACACAGAGACACTAATAGACGCCACTCAGAAAGAGACTTCAGTAGATCAACAGCGACAGCTGTGAAATGCTGATATGCAAGCGTTATCAAACCATACTGAGGTTTCTGTCCACTGCTGCCACGGCAAGCACACAGTGACGAGTTTGTGAACTTCATTGTCAGACCTCATACCAACCTTTTTATGGAAAATTTTCACCTGTTGGTCACATCTTCCATATTTTCTCAGAAGGGATCCCTTTACAAAGTATGTACGAATAAATTTGTAAAGAATCCATACATTTGGATACATGAGTAAGGGAATATTTATCATTATACTGCTTATTTAATGGGAATGTAGGATCAACAATTTTTCCGCATAAACAGGGCATTGTGGAGTTATGTTGCATTTGTGCCTCAGGGGTTCAGCTACCACTGGAAATGTACGAGCTTCATGCCACCTGTGATGGCACCAGCATCAGGCTTTGTTTACCAAGTGGACCAGGACTCAGGATGGTTAGTTAGGACCTCAGGAACTGTCCTGTCATGTTCCTGTCCCAGCTTGTGGTATGTACGGCAGCATGATCACTCCACCCAGACCCAGCTGTTACTGTGCTGTCCATTGGTTTGTCCTAATCTGAAATGTTTCTGTAACAGGTGTTCCAGCACCACTGGCTCAGGTGAGCAGCATCCCAGTCTCCGCTGAGATGAATAGTGACAGAGTTGTATGAGAGGCTGGTGACAGCAGGGATTCTTCCATATGGAAAAGCTGATGCAGATTGTAAAAACAAAGAAGAGGCTAATTCTACAAAACCTGTGGACTTCAGTCAGGCTGAAACATTAAATATGTAAGAATTTACAACTTTAACATCTGGTTTCTTCCTTCGGGAACAGTTGTGATGCTGAAAGACAAATGTGGTAGACCTAAATTGCTATAAACATCAGTTTCTGAATTCTGCTCTCTACATTGGATTCATATTATTAACAATCTAATTGTTATCATCGTGTTCACTTCCAGATGTCAGCCTGGTTTAGTGGCTCTCCTGCATTCTGGCATTCCCTGTAGCTCCTGTGGCATTTGTTTCCCTCCAGAGGAACGTATGAAATACAGGCAGCATTTGGATTGGCATTTCCGTCAGAACAGGCGTCTGAAGGACAGTGGTGCCAGTCAGAATAGAGGATGGTATTTTAGTGTCTCAGATTGGATGCAGTTTGAGGAGATTGAAGAGTCAGAGGAAACAGGTATGAGTTGCAATTCTTATGTAGATATGACATGGAGGACTGCATAGAAAATGTCTCCTTTGCCACAGGAACATCTTTACCGAACCGTTGCCTAGCAACACAAGGAGAGAGAATTAACCAAGCCTTTGTTTAGCAGTGATAGGGATACACATAGAGAGACAGACTGATGTCAGGGCTTAAGGAAGAGCACTGTGAGATGGGCTCAGGTGCCATGATGTGCATATAAAGTTTTGTAAAGACTGGTTCAGGCATTCAGAAATTAAGGGGGGGTGTATTCAGAGTTACACTGACAGATAAGTTGGAGAGATCTTATAACTCTACTTCAGGAAGGTAGGCAAAATGGCTATAAGGGGGTGATGTTGCAGAAATCGAACATAATTTCCCTGCAAGAATCTCTTGAGACCTACAAAAGTATCACAGTACTCATTGTCACGTAGATTGATTGTTGTCCTTGACATACACATGTAGAAAACCTGTATCACTTGCCCAGTTGTCCTCTGAGAGAGAGAGAGAATCCCCCCTCCCCCAATTACATAACCTGCAGATGACAGAAGAAGTTTGTCATAGCAATATACTGTTGACTGTTGAATGCATAAATGGGTGATCTCATGGATGAGGTATATGAGAAGATGTTTGAAGACAATGAAGCAGGGTATTACATTGGCAGAGAAAGGGTCTGGTTTGGTTGAAGCAGTCAGCAGTGTCGAGTTTTGCGTTCATGATCGGTGTCAGTGGTAAAATTGCCTTCTAGCCTGTGACTTACTGATGCGTGTGAATCAAGTAAAAGTAGTCGATTGAATAAATAAATTATTTAAACCATGGACAAATTGATTTACTTTTAAAATGAAGTCGAGTTGACTTGAATGGTACATTTCATGCACATGCTCCACTTCTGGACTTCATATAACTGACAGAACTGAGTTTTTATTGTTTATGTGTTGGTATCTTTGTTAGAAAAGCCATGAACACAAAAAGGCTAGTGTTTTTTTTGTCAGTAATTTCAGCTAATGGTAGGTTGTTGAGCAGTCATGTAACACTTAGAGAGTATGATCTTCTGGGTTGTAACACTGTGTTGTTCTGGGGAAGCCCAATGTTTCAAAGGAACACAACACCTCCATCTTCAGGGTTGAAGAGCAAGCTAGGAAGAAGCAGTCAGGTAGGCTTGCTTCATGTTTTTGCTGGTTTCTTGCTTCTGTCATGAAGCTGGAGGTATTATGTTCATCTGAAACCAACCACACTGCTTTACAAACCAGAAGCTAATACTGTTCATAAAGAGTGTATTCATATTCATCTTCTAGAGTGTAATGCCATTTAGTCTGTTGAAAGTTAACTGACAGTGGTTCGGAGGAATATGTCGCCTTTGTCTTCGGGTCAGAAAATAAACCAAACAAGAAGCCAGCTTGAAGCAGGTAGAGCTGCGTGCTGATTTCTGTTTATTAACAGTGACTTTTAGATTTAGACAAAGTCCTGACCATAGCATTAATGAGCTGCTGAAAGTAAGAGGTTTAATGCAGCTGTGTGGGTGATGACTGTTAATTTGAGATAGAGGTAGGTGAAAAGAAAATGCTGGAGTATGCACCAGCTTCTCTTATTACCCTTCAGAAAGTACTGTAATATCGGCATATAATTCTTTCTAATTTTGAGGACCGTGCTGGTTTTGAGTTGCAGAGGGCTGCAAACGTGGCAGATACGGAGGTTGAAGATGTTCCCAGTGTTTCTGCAGGAGAGAATCCTGATGACAAAATTTGCTCAATGTGTGCTGATAAATTCAAAAATGTTTTTAATGATGAAGAAGAAGAATGACAACTGCTTGGGGCAGTAAGAATAGATGGAAAGACGTTTCACCCCCTTTGCGGTGAAGATTACGAGGTTAGTATATTTGTTATGATGTTACTCTTACTCTGAGAGATGGAGAGGAACTGGGATAGCCTAGTTAGTCTTTCCCTGGCCTATGCCACCACCAGGTAATGGTCAATATCACAATCTGCTGCTCTGAATGATTGGACATCAAGTATACTTGAATGCCGTCGCCTATCTATGAAAATATGGTCGATTTGATTGTGTATCTTCCCATCATGAGATGCCCAAGTAAATTTATGGATGTTACGATGTGGGAACGTTGTACTTTTGACAGTAAGATTTTTTTATGTGGCAAAGTTTACTGCTCTAACTCCATTATCATTACTAATTTTATGCAAACTTTCATTCCCAATTGTTGGTTTGAAAATATCTTCCCTCCCTACTTTGGCATTGAAATCTCCTAGCAAAATTTTCATAGGGTACTTTGGGAATTTATCAGATACATGTTCTGGTTCTTCATAGAACCTGTCTTTTATGCCATCAATTTTATCTTCTGTTGGGGCGTGAACATTCATAACAATGATATCACACCAGCGACCTTTTAGTATCATATATGATATCCTCTCACTAACAAACTCTACCCTCTTAACTGCTGATGCAATTCTGTTATGTGTGAGAAAACCTGTACCTAATTCATGATTTTCATTCCCTTCTCCATAGAAAAATGTATATTCACCTACTGGTGCGATGCCACCTCCGTCCGATCTGGAAACACTGGCTGCATAAATTGCAGACAAAACAGAAGAATCAACAGATGGTAAGCTTAAATGCCATAATGTGTCAGGCTAATGTGAAAGCATACGTCTTAATTCCAGTATTTGATTTTTGAAAATCGAGAACACAACTAAGTGGAAACATGAAAGGAAACAACCACACTGAACAAACTTTTATATGGCATATGGATCTACTATAAGAAGAAAAGCAATTTATGGAAGTGATATTAGTATATTAGGATGATTTAATTTATAGGTCTTAGGTGCCCAAAATTTTAATTTTGTTCAGAGTACTGTCGATTTTACTTTGTGTCATAGGGTTACTCCTGTACCAGACTACTGGCACACCATCCCAGAACACATTAAGCTTCAAATCACTCTGTTGCCGAGTACAAACTGGAAATTGTTGCACAAAAATGATATTCTCATGCAAGTGTTTCTTCAAACCAGCTGTGTGCTATATTTTACTGATCTTGGTCTCACTTTGCACCTGACTGGCCGTGAAACTTTCTGCCAAATTCTTTCATAGCGGTTAAATATTTGCTAGTTCCCATCAGTTCTTTGGTTTTTGGTAACAGTGTTGTCACCAGGAGGTGGCATTGTTGTTTTAAAATGTTTCGGTAGAAAACTGTATAATTAATTTCTCCTTATGTTACTACAATTTTCCACAAAATGGTTTCCCATTTCTTTCATGCACTTTATATCTTATTCAGCGTATGTTTAGTATTGGGCAGTTTATAGCTCCACTTTTTTTAAAATTTAATTTTGTTTGAATGTTTATGTAAACCATGCAGTGGTTGTCTGTAGTATTAGTTCTTTTGGCGTTTTACATTCTGATGGTGCTAGATGTCAAGTTCAGCGTTCATATTCAGTTTGTACTGATCCAATTTTCTGTGACTTCCTGTATGATGGGGGGGGGTCAATATAATTTTGCTTTAATTAAATGTTTTTATTGTTATATATAAAAGTTTATAACCTTTGTTTGTGCAAATAAGTTTTGGAAAAGAATAAATATGTTTTACATGAAGACTACTCTCTTTTCTGGCTTCCCATCCCACATTAAATTTAGTTTAAGTGGTAATAGTTGTAGGAAACAAACACTATGATTTCTTGGTATTTCGTTTCTGAAAAATATAAATTTTACAAATTATTTAGTGGCCATTTTAATTTCATGGCTTTCTACATGCACTTGCACACAACCCCGTTGTAGAATATATATGTAACATGTATTTCAGAATCTGAGAATATTTTCTTTTGTTATGATTGGTATAATAATTACTAACTTAATGAATAGAAAGACTAAAACTCAGGTTCTTCTTGTTTACAGTAATCAACTTCATTTTTTTTTCAATTCATACTGACACTTCTTTCAACCATAAGTACAATTAACATGAAGTTCAAGAACACAATTGATTGCATGGCACTTCAGATAAAATACAACAAGAAAGATATGACTTTTGCACTAATTACAGTCATTGGATCTCACAGTATAATTTGTAGTTGTGAGGCCATTGTGGAAATGTTTGGTATACATGTATTAATTGCAGGAACATTTCAGATCCCATTCAAAACCAGCATAAAGTAAATTTCCATATTTTTGGAGCTTCAGTTACCATCATAACATGTCATACAAATCTGTCTTGTGCAATTTATCTTGAAGAAATGAGAAATTATCTGGCCTCACAAAGCCCTTCCATTTGAGGAGCTAGTTGGTCAACTGCCGAAACCGAGAGAAGGTCAGCATGTTTGCTAGACTTATTATTGTACCTTCATTGACCACAGATAGCACTCCCAATGTGTTTGGAAAGCACAGACTTTCTGTGGTACTGAAGATTTCTCTTTTGTCTGATGCTGTGTACATAACGTGTAGTCATCACCCCTCTCCTATCATACACATTGGGTATCACTAGGTCACTGAATGAGGTGAAGGCAAGAGCATTATTGTACCTGTTTTTCAAATGAATTTCTGTTTTGTAGGCCTACATAAGCAACAAAAGGAGAGCACGCTATTATCTTGTGTCTCCCATTCATAATGAAATCCTCACCGCATGCATCAACAAGCACAAAAGTAGTTCCTGTGACTCTTGATGTGCCCATTGATTTGATGACGTTTTGAATAATGGCATATGACATTCAGGGAAACCTTTGATGTCTGGATATTGCTTGAAAAGTGATTGGTGGACTGTAACCAGATAGCATGTAGACATCAGCAGGGTCTAACAAATAGTGCTTGGAAAACCCGGCCTATAGGATGCTTGCAGTAAAACATGCTGTTAACATGATTCAGAAGCCTGCATATTTTCGGTTTCAGACAGGCGTTCGATTAAAGTTAATGCAGGTACTTGTAGATGAAAAAATATTGCATGTGACATATTCGATGTATTTGTGACCAAAATCACGAAATTCCTGTTAGCTACATATGTACATACATTACAAACCAAGATACCGCTCTACTTCTGATCGGAGTAGCATAGCAGAACCTGATGAAAGCCGGAACAATTTTTAATTTGAGGTATATGTTTATTTTTTTATTGCTAGTGGGGTGGGACTAAGTCCCTTGTACTGCGGCCACTTCTGGCCTATTGTACCAGCCCCAGATGATAGGTGAGGGTGATTGTGGAGCAATTGGTGGAATGAAGATTGGCAGGGGAAACCGAAGTACTCTGAGAAAACCTACCTCAGCGCCACTTTGTCCACCACAAATCCCACTTGAACAGACCTGGGATCGAACCCGGGCCGCCGTGATGGGAAGCCAGCGACTAACCGCTTGAGCTGTGGTGAGGCCCAAGGTATATATCTGCATGAAGATAAAAAATACTGCACACTTAACATTCCGTTTATGAGTCAAATCGTAAGTCAAAAATTAGTACAGAATTACTGGGTTTTGGACTTTTTCCATTGTCCAGAAATAGATAATAGAGGACACTCTAGGTACTCTATCTAGATTTCCGGACAATGGGAAAAGCCCCAAAACCCAATAATTCTGTATGTCATCCACCATCGTCAGAACCCTCTAGAATCAAACGTTCATATTACGTACATAAACTAAGCTAAGCCTGTTAACTGCTCAGTTTTCTTTCCTCCCACCAAATGTGCAGTATGATATGGCATATTGTAAGCTCTTTGGCGATGATAGAATTTAATTCATTCCCATTTGTGATAGAAATGTTTCTTCTCAATTACATTTCAGAAAGGATTAGGCCCCTAGGTATAGCGCCTAAGTCAAGAGATAATTTTTTTACATGACGCATTTTAATTAATCCAGGCAACACATTTCAACAACAGTCAACATGTAAACAATGACCAATGTGCAGTTTCGCAGAGAGGAATAATGAACGTACCAGTTGCTTCCAGGGCCAACACAGAAATAAACGAATAAATTGTAGTATACCATTATACGATGTGGTTATGTAGAGGGGACTTCGTACATATAGTTTATAACACAACATGACGGTCCAACACAATATTCCAACGAATAAGTTCTTATGTGTGTCTTTCCAGATCTTCCTTGTTTCTTATCGCTGGTTTAATGTTCCTCGAACAGAATATAGTCCTATTGTCATATACTCATATGCATGTAAATGAATAATAAATAATAAGTAAATTAGTGAATTCTTCTGAGTCGCAGAATATTTAGCCCGGATATATGAAAGAGATAGATTTCCAAAACTTTGGAATTTCATTCTATATTTAGGTTGCTGGTCTTCATTAGTACCTGAGGCATTTAACATATTATATATATACAAATATTTGTATATATTGTCGCGTATCGGGCGTATATCGCGACAAATAACTTCACGCCGTATTTTATATAGCGAATTTTATTTCACATCCGCTCTTACAATCACCCAATTTACCGATTTACGATTACTGCAGTATCACAATTAGTACACTCCAAATACCAGAACACAACTGACTAGTTGCTGGCTAACTCGGAACTAACTCGGAGGTAGCTCGAGGACTCACTCGGCGGTAGCTCCAGGACTCACTGACTGACTCAGTACAACTGACTGGGAATAGCCTTCGCTGCTCCTTATGTAGCCTCGATCGGACAATACGGAAAACGGCCACGTAATAGGCACCCTTGTTGCCTGGCGCTGTGTTGCTAGTAACGCTAGCGGAAGTAACCGCTGTTACTACCGTAACAATCCTGTTGCGTCACCGTTACGTTACCGTGCGGAGGAGGGGGAGGGGAGCGCTGACTCACCCGCCGCGTCACTGCTGGTGGGGGGGGTTCTCCTTTGCGCAACATGTCACAATATGAATAAACCTTATTGTCATTACGAGGCTCTGTGAAATTGAACATTTATATCTTATTTGACGTGTAATTTGACTTTGGGATGATTTGACATCGACTATTCCATACTTTAGTAACAATACAATGTATTTATATGTAGAATGTTTGTTGCTTAATATTCTAATAATTTTCAATATATTTCTAAAAGATTCAACTGTGTTTGGAATTTTCCACTGACAATTACTGTATATAATATTCTATTGGGATATTTGGTAGAAGGTGAAGTAACACGTTTTATTGAAGTGATATACCTCTATTAAAAGTGTTAACATACAACATCAGTTCCATGAAGATATACACCAAATATGTAGAACATGAGATGTTAAAATTTCTCATGCAACATGAAAGTACCTCCATTCTGCACACACTGGCAGATTCACCAGTGGAGAGGGTACATTAAAAGTTCAGCCCGGTTGCATTCATGCAGAATAAGTTCATAATATACAGTTTCATATAATACAACACAACAAGAAGTACCTTTGTATTTATTGCTATTTTTCTTGCTGAGTGCAATAATGTGAATACATTCATACGGATAGAAGTAAAAGTTCATATAGGAATACAATCAGTTGAAGCTTTTAACTGGATTATGGTTTTGAGATAGTTAAACCTTGGGCCTCCATTCAAAGCAATAATCTTGGTGTTTTGCTGAGTTCTGTTGTTTTTACAAGCAAATATTTATTGCATATTTAATTGGAACAGCGTAAAAATTTTCATCTTAAATTTAGTTGATATCGAATAGAGAAATGTGGTACTCCAAATTAAAGTAATTATCAAATATCTTTTTATATTTTATATTATACTAAGGCAGTCCGGAAAGTAAAGATGGTTTGTGCATAGCATAACGTGGGTAGCCATGAAGGCGTGAAGAAGATTGTTAAAGAATAGTTCATTGGACGGTGGCAGATTCTGCGATGCAGGCTTACAGAAACTCCTCATATGATAGATATATGTACTATGCCTGAATCTTGATGAGGATTATGTAAACGAATGATTTAAAGTCTGCAGCAATGACATAAAATACAATTTTTTAATTAATTTATTTTTAAATCAAGAAACAATCTTTACTTTCTGGATGACCTGCGTGCATTCTATCTTAAATATTTATGAGCCAAATATTTTTTTTTTTGCTTTAGACAGCCGTTTAAATCGAGACCTATTTAAAGTCTGTACATACACCTAATTTATTTCGGGCAGGAGACCTCATGCAGACGAAATTGAATATTTTACTCTAGAACAAAATTAGGCCTGTGTATATTAGAATGAATTGAATGGTGTGAAGTGTATTTAATAAATACAAGTGAACTCACTTTAAAAATTGAGTGTTATTATGTTTCACCTCCCTACACATTTGTTTTTGACAACGTTATTTTAAAATGATGGCTGATTGTTTTCGTTTCTCAGTTTCTAGTGCGTAAAATTATTTTCGGAAAGCCACAAATTGGTATCATCATATTTATAAAACTCCCAGCGTCGTTGTTGGGCGTCTCTTCATTTCTTAAAAGCCATTTATGTTAGCCAGACTGTCCAGGCAAGCTTCAATATCTTTGAAGATTTCTGTTGGATCCCTTTCCGCATTTATCTGTAGGGAAAAACAAGATGGGACACAATTATTTTACCCTTAAAGAACTTGAAGTCGGATATAGCTTGTTACTGTTATAGTTTATTTAACCACACTTTATCGACTCAGTATTTTGATAACGTTGGATGGTAAGGAACTTGTGAATGTTGAAATGAGAGGGACGAAGAAGGAAGCTGTGCCTCACACGAAGGAACTGTAACAAATTTCTCCTGGCTAGAGTAAGAAGAAAATATAAGAGAAGCAGGACTGATGGTTTTCATTTCGAGATTCGAAGCGGACACATCAGAGTGCTTTTCAGTGTCGGAGTGAGCCCCAAGCGCATATGAATATGAGGACGTGAGGGGACTCTTAACCGTTTTGGGATCGAATCCCGGCTACTAAGTTCTGTCATACAACAGTCACGTAAAGGCGTAGAATAAATAACACGATATAAATAAATAATTTATACTATTTGAATACGACTGGAGCATGAGCTTGATCTCAGCTGACTAGTGTCAGAGGGAGTGCCAAATCCTTATGTATGATTTCAGTGGATTTGACTTGTCTTTGCACATGCTAATGCTGTAAGAGCCGATCACAGTGGCCGCAGGGTCCAAGGCATGGATTGTCTTTGCTCGCTCGAATATTGGGATCATGGGTTCGAATCCCACTCGAGGCATGGATGTCTATGTGCATTTATTCTGTGTTTGTGTTACTCTGTGTGTAGGTAGCGGCCTTGCTACGGACTGATCCCCCGTCTAAGGAGTTCTACTAACATTTTATATAGGATTAAGGAACTGAAAAGGCGGTCAAGGTCCAACAAAAGGCCATAGATAGATATAAATATAGATGGATGGACGGACCAACGTACAGACGGATAGGTAGATAGATAGATAGACAGACTGTAAGAACACAAAAAACAAGGCGTTTGACATTTTTTAATTATGCAGTTTTTTAAGGAATATTGTTGCAAGTTGAGATATTTTTTCTTCTCAGTCGGGAATTAAACTCCGATATCGGGCCCTTATTACTGATGTGACCGGACACAGTAACAAAAATTCATGCATGAAGTGTAAAGCCGTAGGATCGTGGCCTTCGTCAATGTAATTTTTTGAACTAATACCAAGAAACTTAATCAGAGAAAACAAAACTTGTCTGATATCGGAATAAGCCACAAACAGTGCTTAATATAAGGTAATTTTGATTTATTGGCCACATAATTTCAGAAATAAAAGTCAAAGAATTGCCCTACTGAATTTGTAAAACAAATGAGCATGAGTCAAAGTACATTCCTTTCGTCCCTAGTTCAATTCTTGTATAAGTTAAAATTGCCATATTCTATATACCTGTCTGGGGATCAGATTTTGCCACATTTCACTCAAGTCTTACAGAACCAAAGAGTTTTATATAGACGTCTCAAAGGATCAATGAAATGCGAAATGAAACCGGAAGTATATGCAGAGCGGAAACAGAAAGAAAGGCGGAAGGAGGAATGTAGCAGCTCACTCACCGTCTTACATTTGTTGGAGAAGTGTTCAATGACGGGTTTGCTGTGCTTGCTGAACGTGTCCAGGCGCTTCTTGATGGTCTCCTCGTTATCATCTACTCGCCCCGACGTTTGAGCTCGATGGAGTAGACGTTTCGTCATAGTTTCAGGGCTAACTTCGAAGTTGAGGATTATGGTGCATTCAGAAATCTGCAGGGGAAAATGGGAGCATATAGATTTGCTTCATTATGATTAACGGGGTGAATTAATATAATAATTATTGTAGGTGTATTCGAACCGCCTCTGTGGTATAGTGGTCAGCGTTCCTGACTATATATCCAGAGGTCCGTGTTTGATTCCCGGCGCTACCAAATTTTTTCTGAGAAGTAGTGGGTCTGGAACGGGGTCCACTTAGCCTCGTGAGGATAATTGAGGAGCTATTTCAAGGAAATAGCGGCTCCTGTCTATAAATCCGAAGTTAACGGCCGTGGGGATTCGTTGCGATGACCACGCGACACCCTCTATCCGCTAAAGTTGGCATTAACTTCGTCGACAAGCGGCGATCGCTCGGTCGGTATAGTTCGTTTATGGACAAAAATCGCGGAGTTTGTACGTGTATTTACGTCCCATAGTTCTTACGATTCCACGGGTTTGTAACACACAGATTTATTTTACGGAAATGAATAAACGTGGTATGTTTAGGTATTTTCTGTGACACTATAGTGACGTAGACATGTCAGCCTAGTTCTAAGCCTTTTATTATCTAGAAAGTAATGCACACTCTCTTGAGGGCAATATCCTCGGTTCACTGTAGGAAATCATAGACGTAGGCACACGTGTCTTATGTATGAAATTACGAACAGGGAATAATTTCATATCTGTTTCTAGAACAATTAGATAGAACTTTATGTAGAAGGTATTCATCGTTGCTTTATGATCTGATTGATTTATTATTATATATAATTCATTTTTTCAGGAACTGTGTTATTCTTGAAAGGGTTGGAACTTGCAGTCATGCATAATTATATATACTGTTCAGAACACCGGCCACACAGTATATTTTCANGGATAGTCTCTTTCCAAAAACAGAAGATCGCATTAAGTGGAGAAACTGTTTTGGAAGAGACTGTGGACCTGTCGTCTGACAGATTACTGATGATGATGATGATGATGATGTAGCTGTTCTGGAAAGAAACTCATATGCAGGTGAAATACAGAATGACCCAGAAGTCAGTGGAACGGTTAGTAAAATGTGCGTTAAAATACATTAGAAATTTTATCGTTACTTACTGAATTTACATAAATTGTTCGAAATGAGATCCTCCATGTCCAATGTACAGCTCAACGCTGTGATACTGTTCTACAGATTGACTGGCAGGTTTAGAACTGAATATTTCCGTTAATACGAAGGAATATTTTAGGTTAATTGACTTTTATGCCTCTGTACTTTTGCTATCTACGTTAAGCGTGAACACAGACTGAAAAGGGCCGTCCAATCGTTCTTGCACGCCATCACTTACTTGCTTCTCGAATGTGAGGCCCTGTTCCAGTTCTCGTGGGTAGCCGTCGATAAGGAAGCCTTTTGACGAAGTTACATTGGCAAGCATGGCTTCCGCAAGGAGTCCCAGAACTGCGTCCTGTAACGGAGATGGAGTAAGCATACACGCTCTTAAATGAAAACAGGAAGAAACGTCTTCAGTTGAATCTGCTCTCGAAGAACGTGTCTTTTAGACACGCCATTTGTCATGTATACTTCCTTGGCCTTGATCTTCATTGTATCCGGTACCTTAAATTTATGTGAGTTGTAGCTCAACACGACCTATCGCAGTGGCCGCGCGGTATAAATCATGAAGTCTTCTTACACCAGGCATGGATATTTGTGTATGTGTTTATTCTGTGTGTGTGTAGCGGGTTTGCGACGGACTGATCACTCGTCCAAGGAGTCCTACCGTCTGTGAAAAAAAGATTATGAAACTGAAGAAGAGGTCAGGGTCCAACAAAGGGCTGTAGAGCCATTGACAAATGAATGAATAGGTGAATGTTATAAAGCAAAACAATGTGGTTCCTATATGCTGTGACGTTATGATTGTATCCAGAGCAAAATATTGCGATTTCATTTTTCTTTCGTTTTTAGGCATTTTTTTTTTACAAAATAAAGGAAAGAAAGGAAAGAACGACGTGTGTGAATGCGATGTTTGTCCTTCTGTCTGTAATCTAGCATGAGAACCTAAACTGTTGAGCACTTTTTCTTATTTCACACTGGAGACATCCACTAAAAGTTGTCGTATAATTCCGATTTTCAGCCATACTGATCCATAACGAAGACAGATGCATAGCTTTAGATGGCCGGTCTTTCTTTTAGCCCTATTACCTGATTACATAAGGGCACAAGTAAACTTCCTTCTGCGTAAACCGTTAATATTTTTTTTGGTGAAATTTGGTAAGAGAGACCTTTGCATAGCCTAAGTCAGTCATTTTGATTTTTATTGCTCAACACATATATTTGTGAAATCCATCTTCTGTTGTCTTCCAAGATGAACGCTTAATTAAGCTTAATTTATTGAGTTGTGTTCCCGTATACGTAGATTTGTGCCCACATAGCACAGAGATGTGCAGATTTACAGACAATTTCTTTTCATCTGACCCCTTTCAGCCATTAAGTTACTTCAGAAATAATTTTATATGCGAAGGGTCCAGAGAACCTAATTCCTGGTAGCCGAAGGGCAAACTGTATTTAACGTTCACTTAACATCAGAATTTGATATTTGTCGTCAGTCTTACTAATGCAGTTTTTGTAGTTGTGTCGACGGTTTTGTCTACTGCCATGCTGTCACGTGTTCATTCACAATTTCACTATATATACAGCATGAGGCAGTAGCCGCGAAACCATCGAAACACTACGAAATTTGCTGTCATAAGTCTGACAGTACCCTCCAAAGGTGTCTCCACCTTGTCGTGGGGCTTGCGTGACTCTGACCCGGAGAGCTATGCCGGAGGTACGTGTAGTTTAACTGCCGGTAGGGTCANGGAGAGCGATGCCGGAGGTGCGTTTAGTTTAACGGCCGGGAGGGTCACCCATGCCGGGGGGGGGGGAGAAAAAAAAAGGGTAGAGTCCAGACTAAGAGAGATACCTTGGTCCTCCAGTTTGGAGGAATTTTGTTCAGAAACCTAACAACCAGCCTCGGATAAGTGGAACATATGAGAAACGAATTAAGCAAAGGACAAGGAGCAATGATATTACAATGGCAACTTGGAATGTACGCACGATGCTGCACCCCGGAAAGATGCAGGAAGTAGCCCAAGAAATGTTACACTACAAAATTAACATTATCGCAAGATGGCAAGGAACCGGCAGAATAGATGAAACAGAATTTACTATAATGTACAGTGCGTCACAAGAAGGAACCGTTCAGTTTGGAACAGGGTTTATGATAACAAGAAAAATAAAAGAAAGTATGCTGGAATACGAAACAATTACTGATAGAATCTGTAAGTTAAGAACGAAAGGAGATATAGCAATATTATAATAATATCAGTGCATGCCCAACGGAAGATAAAGAAGGAAGAGAGAAAGAAGAGTTCTGTGAATGTTTAGAGGGAACCTATCATAAAATTCAGAAGTACGATTTAGTAATAATAATGGGAGACTTCAACGCAAGGATAGGGAGAGAAGAGTATCAAAATAAAGCGGCAGGAAAATACACAATACACGATATCAGTAATGAAAACGGTAACTCACTAGGACAGTTTGGTACCAGAAATGGATTGAAGATAAAAAGCACAACATTTCCGCAAAAAATTGTACACCCAGGAACATGGAAAATGCCAGGATCAAATGAAGTTAACGAAATAGACCATGTGCTGGTGCCGTCAAGACAGCAGACGTGAAGAGCAGCAGAGGACCAAACTGTGGTTACTTGGTTACTTGGTCAAAATTAGAGTAAGAGGAAGAATTGCCAGTGTACAGAAGTTGGAAGGAATGAAGCCAAAGAAGTGGGATGTACACAACTACAGGAAAACAAGGAAATAAAATAAGAACATCAGAGGAAAATTGAAGAGAAAATAAGAGAATGCAAAGAAGAAGGAAACGTAGAGGAAAATGGGAAGAGGATAGGAAAGGTAATAAAGGAAGTAACAGATGGGACAGTGGGCAAAGAAGGAAATCAACGTCATAATGTATGGTTCGATGAAGAGTGCGCAAAAGTAATATCAGAGAAGAACGGTGTTAGAAAAGGAATGCTACAAGAAGAAACAAGAGCAAACTGTGAAATATATCAAGAATTAAGAAGGAAAGCAAATTAGAACACGTAAGAAGAAGAAAAAGGAAAGAATGAGGAAACAGTTAGAGGACGTAAATAAATTTAAAGATCAGAATTAGAGAAGAGAATTTTACAGGGCAATAGATAAACTAAAAAGAGGATTTCAACCAAGAAGTAGAAACAAAGACCGTGAAATAATAAGAGAAGAAGGGAAAGTACTACAGCGATGTGAAGAATACTTAAAAAACTACTAAACATCGAAAAAGAAAATGAAGAAAGGGAAAGGAATGAAAACAAACAAGAAGAAATAAGAACAGGAAGAACAACAACAGACGAAGAAGACGAAGAGGTAAATACAGCAACACGTGAGGAAACAGGAGAACGTATTCAAAAAACAAAGAATAATAAAGCACCAGGAGAAGACGGTACAACAGCAGAATTGAGCTCTTGTGAACATATTACTTGCCGGTCACGGTAGCCGAGCGGTCTAAGGCATGCACAGTCTTCGCTCGCTCGGAAGCCGGGATCGTGGGTTCGAATCCCACTCAGGGCATGGATGTTTATTGTGCGTTTTTCTGTGTTTGTGTACAAGTAGAGACCTTGCAACGAGCTGATCACCCGCCCAAGGAGTCCTACCGAATGGGTAAGATCTAGAAAAACCGAAGTGAACGGAGAAGTTCATGGAGGTAGGCCTAGGCCCACTGGGGCTGTAGTGCCAAAGGGGGGGGGACATATTACTTATCCTACGGTTTCCATAAAAATGCTGGGAATTTCTTAACAAACTGAGTAACTATTAGCTTTTCAAGAAGGATTCTGCTTGATGGAGTTAGTATACTAGGAGGAGATGTCCAGGAAATTTAAACGTAACAGCTAATTGCACCTACCAGAGGTACGAGTTCACCCTGTTCCATAATGGCGTTGAGTTTCTGTCCCCGCCCGGAGCCTGACTGTACCTCACTCCGCAGCAGGTCTCCTGTAGACAGGTGGGTGAAGCCATACTTTGCCACGATCTTGTCGCACTGTGTGCCTTTGCCGGAGCCTGGCCCACCTGTGTGTGACACATCGACAGACAGCGCTGACATCGCGACCTTAAAGGACCGTACAGATTGGTATGGATACCGCGAAAGTTACTAAACTACCAAGATCAGCGTGCATGTAGGCATGGGTATAAAAGCCACAAAAAAGTAAAAAGTAAAGCTATCCCTGTAACAGGCCGTTGAGGCACATAGGGTTGTGAGGTGTTGAGGTTCCCACATTCTCTCTAGACAATCGGCTCATGGATGGCGGTAAGGTTGTCAGCCTTACGCGCCGGCCGCCCTTTACACCCCAAGAATATTCCTGGTACTCATTTCTGTTAGAGGCTGAGTCGACCACAGGGCCATAGTGCGGCTGGAAGGATTAGGTAAATTGAAAAAAAAAATCAAACTATCTCATCGGGACTCGAACCCGCGACCTTCTGGCTTGTAGCATAGTGCCTCAACTAACTACGCTACCACGTGCCCCTAGGCATGGGTGTAGTCCTAAAAATAAAAATCGCGGGACGCTTTGGCACGCAGTTTCGGATTGAAACATATAGGTATGAATCGTGATATGAGGCCGGTCTTTTGTTAAGTAATGAAAGCTTTCCACCTTTTAAAGCAGAATTGTACCACAAAGAGCTCACGACACGCACACAGCCTAATTCAAGAGGCTCACGCTTACATCCCAGACAGAGCGGAAATTAAATAACCTATAATTAATTTTTGTATTTGACATAATTCTTTCTAAATACCACCAGAACGGCGTCCCGCATTAAAGAAAGCTTCGGGGAGCACTAGATCGACTAGAGCTCTGCTTATAGAGTTATAGTTATAAAAGAGAGAGAGAGAGAGATATGAGAAAAGTAGATGAAAAGGTCAGTTGTAAAACTTCTGAACATGGGAACTGGCTTTACAGCAAATATTTGAATTGGAAGAAGATGATGAATATTTTAAAGTGAAACACGTTAGTGGCATTGTAATTTTACATCAAAATATAATTTGTTAATACTGTAGAAACTGAGTTAAAGTTATACACTTTACGAAGAAGCATAGTCATAATCAGGTAACCTTGTCAACAAAGTGTGTTCACATAACTGACGAATATTGTCTTTGAAATTTCCGATAGGATAGTATGGAGAAATATTCTTTCACACTAAATGCACCCGCATGGCGGTGAGGCTTGCCCAGATGTCAGGTGTAAACGGGAGTAATGCCGATGTTGGGAATATGTGAAAAATTTATCACATTTTAGTAAAATTCTCAGTAATAATATGTAGTTATCGATCTTTTTGTAACAACATCCTATTTTAGAATTTCTTGATATTTGTAATATTTATTTTGCCATAATTAGACCTACGTCTAGGGCAAAAAATACACTGTGAATATAATTTATGAACATGTCATCTCGAATTTTGGATATTAAATGATCAGCGAATTTCTCAGAAGGACATCGTAGAGACCGTTTTATGTGCCCATATAATATGACAGTACCGTTTTATAAGACGACCAGGANAAGTGACAAGAAGACGAGGAAGAAGACGTAAGAAGATGCTGGATGACCTTGGGGACAGAAGAGGATACTGTCATTTGAAGGAGAAAGCTCTAGATCGCATTAAGTGGAGGAATTGTTTTGAAAGAGACTGTGGACCTGTCGTCTTGACAGATTACTGATGATGATGATGATGATGAATTAGACCTACGTCTAGGGCAAAAAATACACTGTGAATATAATTTATGAACATGTCATCTCGAATTTTGGATATTAAATGATCAGCGAATTTCTCAGAAGGACATCGTAGAGACCGTTTTATGTGCCCATATAATATGACAGTACCGTTTTATAAGACGACCAGGATGAGAAATTATGATGTGCGCATGTGCATAGCCAGTTCGCATGCTAACAGGAAGGAAACAGCTCTGTATGTACCCGTATGTACGTGTATGCGGTTTCGCAGTATATTCTAAACATGCAAGCTACTTACCCAGTACCCATATGATAGGCAGTTTTGATTCTCTAAGTGGAGTTAAGTCGTATTCCTTCCTTTCAAGTTGAGTAGCCTGAAAACAATGACAGCTCTACGTTAACTCTGAGGAGAGTTCATCCAATTACATTTGCGATAAAGCTGACGAGTTCTAATGGATGACATAAACGTACATGATATATGACCGGCTACAATGAGCATTACAGACAGCGTTTTATATATTCGAATATTGTCCATAAACTTAACATATTATTCATTATGATTAAATTCACCGTTTGGAATGAGGAAACATTTGCCGTTTTAAACTACTTTCCTAAAATAAGCATATGCGATCTCCACGCTGTCTGTGTATCCCTTCTATTACCTTTTGAATGCCTGAACTTAGCTTTATGAAAGTTGGTAAGTATATCATGCAACCTTAAGCCATCTTAACAGCGTGCTTCATAAATCTTTCCCATCAGTCTGTGTGTCTGTATGTGTACCTCCTATCTTTGCTAAGCAACGGCTCGATAAAACCGTTACCGCAGCAACGAATACACATGCAACAGTAGAAGAATTGTTGAACGCGTCGTCTTCTATACGGTTCATGTATCAAGGAAAACAGGCGGTTAGTTCTTCTCAGAACTTCTTGTTTAATATATCTTATGTAAGAACCTAAGTCTACACACAGCACATTAACGAATAAAATATTAGCTTAGTACTGGTGTAAATGAATTTTAAATTATAAGATTATTTGCTACGCCACGGATCACCAACTTTATGCCCACAGATAACTTTTTCCCCCCGGAAAAGATCTTTTGTGCCCGCTAGAGTTTCACAGTATTCATAATAATTTCGTAAGTGTTCGACTGCTAGTCATGAAGCGTCTGGAATTTGCATTGAATGAACGGAAACGTTTTCCAGCGTTGAGGATGAGCGTGTTATGCTCATATCGCATTGCTTGAGGGCTTCGTGTCTACATAATTGCAACATTTCACAGACCAAAAAAGTATTTTTTCTTTGGTACTTTATGTAAAATTGAGTGTACCGAATCACCACTTTGGGAAATGATATGATGGGTGAACACGAGGAGTACAGCTATTCATAGTTTAATTATTTACATTTACATCTTTTTCTATAAATACATTGGCTTCTACTAGTTGTCCCAGACAGATAACCCCTGCACTGTGCAACAATGGAAAGTAGTGAAGTATGCAGCATATGATACGTTGTTGACTGTATGTTTTTTAAAACCGTAGTCGCATTAGCTTTTAAAGAATTATGTTTCAACTAATTTTATTATAAAGGTAAAAGGTAAAGTTGTCCCTGTGCTTAACTAATTAAGCACTACGCCATGAAGGCGTATGGGGAAGTGGGTGTATAGATCTACGTTTTCTTGACCTCGGCACTAGATGGAGGTGAGTGGTCAGCTTCACGCTCAGGTCACTTTACCCCCGGGGAAATATCTCCGGTACCCATTGGATAGGAAGCTGTGGGGAGGGCCCCAGAGCCGGTCAGGACGATGTGGATGAGAGAGAATTCTTGACCATACTCGGACTCGAACTCGGACCCCTCGGTCGTCCAGCTCGTAGCCAGTCGCTATACCGACTGCGCTATCCCGGCTCCAATACGTGTATTACATGTGACAAAATAAAATGTTTTATAACTTAATATTGCATTAAATTCACAATACTTTCATTCTGTTTTATTTGTTTGAGTTTTATTTGCCATGTCATGATCGGAGCGTTTGGTTACGGAGTTCAAACAGGAAAGTTAATCATTATCTGAGCTTTGTATGTCGTTGTGGTAAGTAAAGTAAAAGGTAAAGCTATCCCTGTACCAGGCCGTGAAGGCCCATACGGTTGTGAGACGTTGAGGGTCACACATTGTCTAGACAATCGGCTCATAGATGGCGATGATTTAAGAACCACTGTTTACAAACTAATGCTTCCGCTAGCTGAATGAGTAGCGAGATGTGAAAAAGCCGGCCATTCCTCTGAAAGCATTTTCATGCAGTTCTACGATATATTATAATATTTGAGAATGCAGATGAGTTACAGTATTCTCCAGTCATTGCTTTTCAGGTTACAGTCATTAACTTCAAGACGGTTTGGCTGGAGCAAAACGAAACATTGCATTCTGGTGAACATGAGGCTATAAGAAAGTAAAGTAAAAACCAAAGAAAGTTGGAGCAGACTTATACTTGCTTATTGAGCTGAGCCCTTCTTGAGGAGCCGCCAAATCTGCAGCTATTCAAGAATTTCTCAGCATTTTATGGAAACCCGAGTGTTCATTACCGTGTTCGCAAGAGCCCTCCACTGGTCCCTATCCTGAGCCAGATCAATCCAGTCCATACCATCCCATCCTATCTCTGTAAGATCCATTTTATATTGTCCACTCGCCTACGCCTTGGTCTTCCCAGTGGCCTCTTTCCTTCTGGTTTTCCCACCAATATCCTATACGCATTCCTCGTCTCCCCCATTCTTGCTACATGCCCTGCCCACATCATCCTCCTTGACGTGATCATTCTAATTATACTTGGAGAAGAGTAGAAGTTATGCAGAGTTATATCACATTTATGTACTTGATTAGTTATCTGGAATTCTTCTACTGTCGCATTGTTTAAGACATTGCTTAACTGTAAGAATTTGCATTTCTGATATTGAAAATACCTTTTGAGATTAAGAAATACGAAGTTCTAAGTCATCGTTTGTGTCTCATAAAAACCTTATTACAAAAGAAATCTGATAGAAATGTCAGCAGAAATGTGTTCCTTTGAACCACAACAGCTGTGCCATTGTGTCCTACGAGTGAGGTAGAATAAAAAGGATAATTTAAATCTTTAATTTCTTATGAAATTTACTGGGAAATAATCAAAACATCAGCATGCCAGAAGGTTAAAATATATTGCGTTTCGTGTAAACATTTGGTCCAGCAAAATATATTAATATGTTTGAAGGCTTAAGACAAAAACAAAATCTATCCTTCACATCACATGTAAATATTTTGTTAACTTGCTCTGTTGCAAATTTGTTTGTCTCACAGTGGAGCCACCTTCAGGGTTCGGAAATAAATTACAGTTGATATTTTCATTTAAAGACTTGTAGTTTGTAGGATCTGATTTCCAGAGTTTACTCTTTAAAACTTGATATTTAAAGCAGAAAATAAAATAAGTACTTTAATTTGGAACGCATTAATTCGTTACAGAAACTGACATGAGTTAATTTGTTCATAAGAATCTTACATACAATTACGAATTGCATACTTTTAATATTCATTTGCAGTAGTTGTTGGTAGAGAGTGCGTTCCGAGTAATCAAGTGTGTTGAATAAAAAAAGATTGTAATTTCTCTTTAATTAATTTTATACCTAATGCGTAGTGTTAAAAAGTTTAAGTTTTATTTTTTAGTTCACTTAGTTGTGGGTGGAGTCCAGTTGGGTCCACTCGGCACGGCGGCCACTGATTGGCCTATTGTACCTGCCCCGGGTGATTATGATGATGGAGAATTTGGTGGAATGAAGATTGGCAGGGGAAACCGAAGTATACTCGGACAAAGCCTGCCCCAGCGCCACTTTGTCCACCACAGATCCCACTTGACCAGACCGGATATCGAACCCGGGCCGCCGCGGTGGGAAGCTAGCGACTAACTGCTTGAGCTGTGGCACGGCCCTTTCAAGTTTAAGCTTAATTAATATTTAGAAAATGTTTAAGTAATTTTTTTATAAATGAAAAAAATTTAATAAATATATCAGTTACTCTATCCCTTTATCGTCGAGAAAGTTTTCTGAACTAACTCGACTTACTCACCAGACACAAATTAATAACTTTGCTTCGGAATATCATACATACTGTTGGTTTGAATTGCTTATGATACACTGCTGTTTTTCCATTTCCTACTTTGTCTTTGCTTGAACATCTAAAGAGGGCAGGATAAAGAGAAATGTTCTGGTAGAATACAAGGCACAGGTTTCAAATCAAAAAGTGAAAATTATTTCACGGCTTCGAAATTGAAAATTTGGCTGATACAATATTTTGCTTCTCTTAACTAAAGTTTTATAATCTTGGCATATTAAAGACACTTAATGAATACCCAGTATCGAAATGTGTTTGCTATGAGTGAATACTACGTTTTTATTCTTTGAACTTAAACGATTTGAACCACGTGACAATAAATGAATACTTACCATAATATATCAAGTCGTGTTTGATTTTCTTGACGTGCAGTGTATGCGTTTCACCTTTCACTTTCCGAACTTTAATGTGCACTGATCCTAGAATCTCGAGTGCTTGATCCTGATGTTACTATAGGGAATATAAGCAAAATACTAGTAAAAATAAAGCTGGGATGCCAGCGAGCTATATTTGCCGCGGCAGTTGGCAGGATCGCATAATGAAAGGCTAGATTGTGTCAAGGCTGAGGCGCACTCTATGGAAATAATGAAACAAGAATGTCGTAAGAGTGTTGGATGTGGTGAGCCAGACAAGAATTGGGACGCGCGGGAGCAACGGTGCAGGTTCCTAAGCTGAGTGCATATTTTTAGATAGACAGCTGTTGATATCACTAGCTCAGCGAAAGGAGATGCATGTGTCGAAAACTACTCAGTGTATTCACAAATGATATTTGAGAAAAACTGACAAGAAAATGCTCTACTGAAAATCCTTGTTGATATTTGATTTCGGGAAATAATAATTAAATTTGTTTAAAAACCAACGTATGTAATTAACCATAGATTTATGAAGTAGGGGGGGACACGCCGTAACGTAATGGTTGAGGCACTATGCTACAAGCCTGAAGGTCGCGGGTTCAAGTCTCGATGAGGTCATTGGATTTTTTTCAATTGAACTAATCCTGCTAGCCAGAATGTGGCCCTGGGGTCGACTCAGCCTCTAACAGAAATGAGTACTAGGAATTAATTAAATAATTTTCCTGTTACAGGGATAGCTTTACTTACTTACTTTTTTATGTGAGGCCGCGCCATAGCTCAAGCGGTTAGTCGCTGGCTTCCCACCGCGGCGGCCCGGGTTCGATCACGGGTCTGATCAAGTGGGATTTGTGGCGGACAAAGNGTTTTCTCCGAGTACTTCGGTTTCCCCTGCCAATCTTCTTTCCACCAATTGCTCCACAATCACCCTCACCTATCATCTGGGGCTGGTACAATAGGCCAGAAGTGGCCGCAGTACAAGGGACTTAGTCCCACCCCACCAGCAATACAAAAATAAAAAAAAAAAACTTTTTTATGTAGTAGGTCGCTGCTCACATTGGTCGCGCGATCTTCTGTTCTCAAACATTCAGATCGTGGGTTCGAATCCTACTCGATGTGTGGATGTATGCCTTTATTCTGTGTTTATATTACCCTGCATAGGTAGGGGCCTTGCGGCAGGCTGATCTCCCGTCCAAGGAATTCTACCGACTGTCTACAAAATTAGAAGAGACTGGAATGAAACGGTGGAAAACTCTCATGGATTCCCATGTTCCAGAGAGAGCAGTGGGAATGTTCGACTTTTATGGGCGTCTCCATTTCTTTTAACTTCACCAATTGAAACGTATTCTTTAATATCAACGAAGAAATATGTAGTCTATGTGCGTCGGGGTGGGTGAGGCATTCATCTCTCAAGACGCGCGTGCGTAGTATTGTGTCTATGGCAGTTGATTAGCCTGTCACATCAGTCACTCTCCTGTCTGAATGAATGCGAGACAATGTGCTTGTTGCTTGTTGCTTGTTGCTTGTTGCTTGCGCATTGCTTACATACGTGTAGCAGGTCTTTGTTTCCGAAGTTAGAGGCAGCATGTTCCTACAGAACGTCAGTGGAGAACTTCAAATTCAACTAAGAGATCATAAATTACCATTATTCATGCCTTAAAAGCATACGATAGAACGAAACGGGCCAAATTACGGACCAGTCTAAGCAGTTATAATGTACTGGTAAATTTACTGAATGCATTACAGTCATGTATGAGAGCGTATGTACTCTAATGGGGGGAGTGGAACACAAAATCGGCATGGGAACACGGTTAACAGTTATGATAAGGATGAGGACTGTTCCCACGGTCCATCTAGCCACATATAAACAGAGTGCCGGAGGAAGGAAGGTAGATGCTACCAAAGTAATATGCCCGGGAAATAAGAAATTTAGTAACTAAAAATTATTTGCTGACGTCAAAGTATTTTTGCGAAATAATGAATATGATGTGCAACAAAGACAGGCATATGTCATGACAATATCAAACAAGACCGTCTCTGTGTTCTAGTGGTCAGAGTTCCTGGCTACAGAACCAGAGGTTCCGGGTTCGATTCCCGGTGCTACCAGTTTTTCTGAGAAGTAGTGTGTCTGAAACGGGGTCCACTCAGCCTCGTGAGGATAACTGAGGAGTTACTTGATTGGAAAAGTGGCGACCCCGGTCTAGAAAACTGAGGTTAACGGCCGTGGGGATCCTTTGCGCTGACCACGCGTCACCCTCTATCCGCTTAAGTTGGAACTAACTTCGCCGACAAGCGGCGGTCGCTCGGTCGGTATAGTTCGCTTGCGGACTAAAGCCACGGAGTTTGTATATCAAACAACGGAACCAAAGCCGTGGAAAGGAACGGTGCATAAAATGAATAAGTATCTGTGTGAAAATTCTGAGAAATGTAATAAATAAAATGGAATTAAAAGAAGATTTTAAAAAGCCGTGAGATTGCGCGTTGTGCTTTTGTGTCGCGATGTATGGCAGAGGAACATGGGAACTAGAAGAGCGGAACAAGGAAACGATAAAATCATCTCAAATGACGTTCTTGAGGTAGGCGACAGGAGCTTTACTGACGGACAGAATCAGGAAAGAGGATATATAAGAATTTTGGAAACAGAAAATAGGAATATGGGAGAATAAATTGCTAAAAAAACGTGAAGCAGCATCTAGAGGGGCTGGGTTCTGAATGAATTTGATTACAGTCTTGCCGGAAGTCGTGGCCTATGACGTAAGAAAAGATAGTAGGAACAGTTCAGTTAGCTTCTGAACGGAACTTTGGCTCACACCTTGCAACGGTAGAAGAAGGCAAAGAGACAGCTCTGACTCATAGTAAGATAAAATTCCTCAATTCGATTGAAGAACACGAGGAAAACAACGACAGAACCGCGAGATCTGTCCGAGATTCGAATAGGAAACCTAAAAAATACAAGCCAGAGGAACTAATATGCTCTGTACTACTTTCAGGACAGTTAAATTTGAGATATATTTACTTCAATAGTCTCGCTTTCTATACATTTAGCCCAGCATTTTAAGTTAATATAGGTCTAAATTTAGATGCATTTGAAAAATAGCACTTTCTTTATGTCTACCATTATTCTTCGTTAATTTTGTTTAAAATTTGCAGTTGAACTTACTCGTATTTTTGCCTCTTCACTGGTACACCATATTTACTTTTTGAAATGAATAGACTGATTTTTAACCCGAAAGAAATAGACCGAAATAAAAATGTTGAATATTACCATGATTCACTGGTCTTACTATGCAAGGAGAAAGAAAAGCCAATGCAGTCACAGGGCTACCAACAACACGCCAATGTACCGAATACACTGCACTAACGGCCTTGGCCTAGTGACACTGGCCCATCGATTTCTGACTATCTCCGTCCCTTTCTCGCACGTATTTGAGCCTTTTCACGGGTTTCATATAGACATAATGCCTTTTTATATGACAGTAATTCAGGCCTGTCTAGCGATTCCTCTAGATGCAGACTTTTCGATAATTTTGGGGCGATTATAATCGAAGGGTGTTATAGAACTAATCACGAGAGGCCACTTTGCATATATGGCCTCTTTACCTAACTAATATCTCTAATTAATTTCCTCTACACGAGTGATATTTCCTGTCATAAAATATTGTCACGTATATGAATGACCGTAGACGGGGATTGGATTGATAATTGGATTTATTGAACACTTACAGAAATTAACTAAAATATATATGTAGACATCTGCATGGTCTTTAGTCCGCAAGCGAACTATACCGACTGAGCGACCGCCGCTTGTCGGCGAAGTTAGTGCCAACTTACGCGGATAGAGGGTGTCGCGTGGTCAGTGCAACAGATCCCCACGGCAGTTAATCTCGGTTTTCTAGCCCGGAACCGCTACTTTTCCGTTTAACTAGCTACTCAATTATCTTCACGAGTCTGAGTGGACCCCGTAACAGACCCACTACTTCTCAGAAAATCTGGTAGTGCCGGGAAGCCAACCCGAGACCTCTGGATCTGTAGCCAGGAACTCTGACCACTAGACCACAGAGGCGGTCACTCCATAATACCGACCTACTGACTTAAATAAGAAGTTGTAAGGCGTCTGTCTGTTCCCAGAGAGTAACACTATTTTGTAGCATGAGGGACCGCTCTTTCGGTGTTCACGTGGCCCTCGGAGCTTTGTTCAGTGTTGTATGTCTGATAAGTGTAAAGCTTACATACCTAAGCATATAAATGTACATTTTNTCGCCTCCATCTTCAGGGTAGAAGGAAAAATATAAGAAATCCGCAAGCGAAGAGACCGTGAGAACCGGTAAAAGCCTGCTTTTACCCTGAAGATGGAGGCGATACGTTCCTCCGAAACGTCGGTTAACACCACATATATACGGTGCCAAATCCCAGAAGACTGCTTTCTTCAATGTGATGATTGTGAGAAATACGTCTTTAAAATTTGATTTATGAAGCTGGTAACTAATAAATTGTTATTAACTGAACCTGCGAAGTTTCGTATTCGATGAACATAAATAGGCAGCATGTGTTACGTAACTATTTTTTGTACCGGAAATACTAATACGGCCAGTACACAACATGTTGTTTTCATGTTTAACTATTTCATAATTCAGGGACAATCTTATGTGATGTAGGAAATTAATCGTAAAATTTCAGGCCTGTGTGTTTTCCATTTATAAGTTCAACTGTAATGTTCGGATGGTAAGATTTGAAGAAGTGTGCATAATCATATCTACAGAATAAACTGTCTTTGTTTATTATTTATCTCTCGTATTTATGGTAATTATTCATTTTGAAGCACAGATCAACGAAATTTTAGTCTTCAGTCCGTTCTGAAAAACTCTGACACGAGGTGGTCAGTACTTCTTACCGTTCAGCGGCCATTTCTGAACAAATTACCTAGCTCGAACTAACATTAAAATGGACGCCATATAATAGTTGTATTTAAACATGCTTGTTCAAACTCTTTTTATTCTCCTTTGTATTTAATTAGATATATCTGACATTGTTCCATCGAAAATAAGCAGATCTTTCCTCAACAGCTGAAGATTTATTGCCTCCGAGTCTTCGGGTACATTGAAAGAAAATTTGTTTTGCTAGACATGCCAGTTATATGGTTTACAAGCACGCATAAAAGTCGTTTAGTTAATTTGGTTTTAGATAAAACATGCTGAAATAAATCAGGTCCTTCATAGTCAGTTATTTGGAACACGTGGCTAAACTACACTTCGACTTTAAACATGCTGACGCAATTAATAAGTTTACGTTCTGAAGCTTCGAAAATCAAACCTGGTCTCCAATCCTGAGTAGATTTTCTCTGGTTTCCCTTCAGGAGATTTATGTCATATACTTTAAGGCAATTAACCTCTGCACTTCTTATTGAACATAATCATAACATTCTTTCCTCCGCTTTACACATTTCAAAAATCGATACTGCCTCAATAAGGAGCTTAAGAGTCTATGAATGTTCTAATTCAAACCGAATATTATATATATTAATATCTATGCAGCGGATTCTCTCCAGTTTATGTCCAGTTATGTCCTTTGTCAATATCCTAAGCAACCCTCAACTCCACATCTTGTCGGATTTCTTTGTATATGACCATCACGTACAGTCGTGAAACGTAATTTTTGGCTCGTTCTCAACGAAAAGTTAGAAGTAAAGACAATACCAGACGCTGTGGAGGAAGCACACAAAAACCAGGAACATATGGCAGTCAAAAACTGAGAGTAGACCACGAACGTGAGGGGCAAGCTGCCGAGAAAAACACCTTGATACATTTACGAAAATGACGACACCCCGGGTGAGGTGAAATAATATGCAACAGAAAATTTTTAAGGATTTTATCTCGTTTTACTTAAAAAGAAGCCTACAGCGTGTGAGTTTAACACGAATTAAAACAGTGTAGGAGTTTTTAACACAGTTTTAGTAAAATATCTGTAACATAAAAACACCTGAGCCGGTCACGGTAGCCGAGCGGTCTAAGGCATGCACTGTCTCGCTCGCTCGGAAGCCGGGATCGTGGGTTCGAATCCCACTCAGGGCATGGATGTTTGTGTGCGTTTTTCTGTGTTTGTCTACAGGTAGAGGCCTTGCGACGAGCTGATCACCCGCCCAAGGAGTCCTACCGTATGTGTAAGATCTAGAAAAACCGAAGTGAACGGAGTTCATGGAGGTAGGCCTAGGCCCACTGGGGCTGTGGTACCAAGAAAAAAAAACACCTGAAGATGGCCGTTTGAGGCCGAAACATGTAGCATTGAAGTGTAGACTGTAAAGTGTTGCAGTTTTGACGGAAGACAAAGAATGGACGCCAATAAGAATATTGGCTTCGTCTTACCAGTCTACGAGTATCTGTTCATCTTGTACCAGTACGCGTTTCCATCATGAACAATTAAACATACCCTATTTAAAAGCCCCATATGCAGGACGTTTGTGTAAGACAGTATGAACTCTTTGATGGGATCCTGCGCTGGGAATGGTCAACTAATGTTTTAGGATTTTATTTCCTAAATATTCTACATTAGTATCGTAGTTAGGCTGATTCACTTCATATGTCGAATATTTTGCCTAATATTCACTGTTATGAGACATTTCACAACATATATTGGCTGAGAACAGCAAGTTAGCTAGTTTTTATCATGGAGTGAAAGGCTGTACCGTCATTTCTAAGACATTCTAATCCAGATTTTAAACTTAAATAGCTCTTATACAGCTCGGTTTATTCGACCCGACATTAGTCTGTGAGCATCTGCTCACGCTGGTTCCTCGCTCGCGGATTTTCTTTTTTCTTCTACCCTAAAGATGGAGGCGATACGATCGTCCGAAACGTCGGTTAACACAATATCTACACTGTGCCACATCCCAGAAGACGGCTTTCTTCACAGTCACTGCCGTGAAAACCTCAAATCTTAAATAGAATTATTGCATGAACATACGAATAAAAGTTAAAAAAGGTAAGGTTGTCCCAGTGCTTAATTAGTTAAGCACTATGTCATGGAGACATATGGGGGAGTGGAGGTATAGCTCCACCTTTCTTGACATCGTCACTGGATGGAGGTGAATGATCAGCTTCACACCCCAGCCTCTTTACCCTAGGGGAAAGAGCCTCCAGTACCCGCTGGATAAGAGGCTGGGTGGCCCCCAGAAGCTATCTGGACGCTGTGGAGAAGAGAAAAATCTTGTGATTTTCGATTAAAACGATGATTAGAGAGCTAGGTTATAATTAGAATTTTAGTCTAAATAACGTGTTTTAGGCTCAATTTTATATAAAATAATGTTCACAGTTATTAAATACGTAACTTATGATTGTCATTCTTGAACACACCGTCCTCAGACGGTAAACTGGTAAACTGGGAGTCGTAAAAAAGAGAAGCAATGTTATATATGGTAGTGTGTTATCATTCTTCATGCAGTTTACAAAATAGCGTAAAAATGAAACCTCAAAAGATATTTTCAAATTCAAAAACTAAATGAAGCTCAGAGCTTACAATGTTAGGATTAAAACTGCGCTTCATAAGAGCATGTGGTGCCGTGGAGTTATGTGTTGACAGTGCAAGGGAGGTGGATGGATAGGAAAAGACGATTTATATTGTGAGTCACGTGATTGTGTTGTCACCTGGAATACGCAAACGTATGAAAGAAGAGAAAGGAATAATCCTCCAGTCTTGACTTATGTCTCTTCAGAAGCAGAACGACAATATCAATGGCGATCACACGAAACAAATGACGACAATGTCAGTGATGAGCACACGGAACAGACGACGATCGCACCTGTGGGGGCAACAATGCGAAGATTTCCCCAGACTGCCGTTGCTGCTGTTGGCTGGAGCAGTGCTGATCAATATTTCGCTTGCGCAAACCACGACTGCCACTGCTGCCATCTGGCTGCGGAACAAGAAACTCAGCCAAGGAACATTTTTTTTATTTAATTTGGTTGCTAATTTACAATCTACTCTAGTGACAACAGAGTAATAAATAAATGTTTGAGTGTCGTACTAGCTTGTTGTAATTACCATCCACTGATGGTCTTCACGCGTCTCCTAGTTTAGGTCTTCCGGCTAACGGCGTTGGAGTCTCCTGTTCGCCAGGGGTTCAGCGGCGAGTTCATTTATTAGATAGTTGTCGTGGTCTACGATGCGATCTCTATATTTTGTGGCTTTTTTGTTGATGACTCCCTTTATGAAGGGTATTCCGAGATCTGCATGAAGGGTTTGATTGGATACCAACCATGGGGCGTTTGTTATTGAGCGTAGTATTTTTGACTGGAACGCTTGTAATACTTTCGTATTGGAGGGTTTACTGCATCTCCACAGTTCAATCCCATTTGTCCAGATGGGTTTTAATATGGTTTGTAGATTATAAGTTTATTTGCCATTGACAGTTGGGAGTTTTTGCCTAATAGCCAGTTCATATTTCTTGCCTTTCTTGTTAACTGCAGTTTCTTAGCTTGGATGTGAGCTTTCCATGTTAGTTTTTGGTCTAAGTGGAGTCCGAGGTACTTGACTTCGGATTTTTCTGGAATTGGTGCGTTGTTTATTGTAACTTGTGTACCGGATCATTTCATATACGAAACTACCACTTCCCTTTTTTCAAGATGCCTGTGTGATCTTCTGGTATTTTTGGGAGTGTTTTGTATTTTCAGGAATGCCAGCTGCTCTGAGCATAATGGACGATATGCGTGTGTTACACATGTTCGGTTTGCTCATCTCCAAACTTAGATTCGAACCCTGAATAAGAAACACGAATGAAGAGTTATATTGTCTGGGATATAACGCTGTGTAGTCCGTTGAAAGTAAACGACGTTTCGAAGGGACATGTCATCCGCATCTACAGGGTCGAAGAAGAAACCAGCAAGAAGCAGGTAAAAAGCGTAGCTCGCCTACCTGCTTCATGCTGACTTCTTGCTTATTTAATTCTTTGACCCTGAAGATGGAGGTGACATGTTTCTCCGAAACGTCACCTGACTTTCAACGAACTACAGAGATTTGTATCCCAGAGGATGTATTTAAAATTCACTTTAATATTATCGTACTGTCTACGCCTGGGTTTGTGAAATTGCCTTTCTCGTTCAGAATTTTCCTCTAAAACTTTGCATGCATTTCATGTATCTCCTATGCATGCCGCAGCTCATAGCATTCTCATCGATTTGATCATCCCAACAATATCTGGCGAAAAGCAGAAATTATGGAGTTACTTCTCGATTCAGTTAGCGCTTAGAGCATTTTTTTTAGGTTTTTTTAGTTTCGGGGGTGGAGTGAGACTTGAGTCCGCTTGGTACGTCGGCCACTAAATGGTCTATTGTACCAGCCACGGACGATAGATGATGAATGTGGAGCAGTCTGTGGAATGAGAATTGGCAGTGGAAACCGAAGTACTTGGAGAAAACTTGCCAAGTGTCTCTTGACCCGGGCTCGAACTGGGCCGCTATGGTTGGAAGCCGGTGACTAACTGTCTGAGCTATGGCGCGGCCTATTGCGCTGAGGGTCACGTGCCTCGTGTTCTTCCTTGTCATTCAACCCCCCTCCCCCCCCAACACAGTGTTGCAAGTCGTATCAGTGAAGCTGTCCTTGTGCCTAACTAACTAAACACTACGCCATGAAGGCGTATGGGGAAGTGGATTTATAGATCCATATTTTCTTGACCTCGGCACTAGTTGGAGGTGAGTGGTCAGCTTCATGCCCCGGCCGCTTTACCACCGAGGAAAGATCCCCCGGTACCCATTGTATATGAGGTTGGGTGGACTTCAAAGCCAGTCTGGGCGACATGGAAAAGTGAAAATTCTTTCCCCTACCAGAAATCGAACTTCGACCCCTCAGCCGCCCAGCCCGTAGCCAATCGGTATAGCGACTACGCAATCCCTGCTCCTTGTGAGTGAGATGTGTTTTATATAAATGAAATGTTATATTGTTATATTCATTGAAGCGTTGTACTTTGTTCATAATGAAGAATCAACTACGTACGTAATCTGACGAAGATAAAATTGAAACTCTCGTTACCCTAGGGGGCTCCGGGACACAAAACACGTTTTTTTTCTATTGCTAGTGGGGGGGGACTAAGTCCCTTGTACTGCGGCCACTTCTGGCCTATTGTACCAGCCCCAGATGATAGGTGAGGGTGATTGTGGAGCAATTGGTGGAATGAAGATTGGCAGGGGAAACCGAAGTACTCGGAGAAAACCTGCCCCAGCGCCACTTTGTTCACCACAAATCCCACTTGACCAGACCCGGGATCGAACCCGGGCCGCCGCGGTGGAAAGCCAGCGACTAACCGCTTCAGCTATGGCGCGGCCCCAAAACAGGCGTAGACTAATACTGTTACGCCTGCTAGCAGGAGCTTACAGGGTTTATTGGTTTGTTTCACTGTTGTATTCATGACCCATTTGAATCTACTGCGGATCTGCTTCAGGCTTACTGACTCCACTACCCATACTGCCCCCCCCCTTCTTTGGGTCTTTGTGCGTTCTGTGCGACAGAACGAAAAGTAATTTCTTGTGACGGCGCTGGCTGGTATGGAATGGAAGAGCTGCTGGGGACCATAGAAATTTCACATTCGCTTTACTTTTAGTAACCGTGGTACGCGTGTAATTGTGCACTTGATAAGATTTCTCAGGTGACGTCATCTGTGCTGTTAGTACGAAAGAAAATTATTTTGGAAGTTTAGGGGTAATACAGTTTTATTGTTGATTTGATTTCATCTGCTTAATTATTATTCTGTAGAGGCCGCAGAAGAGTATGAAGTCAGGACTTTATTTACTTAACTTTAAAGTGTCCAGCAGGCATAGCTCCTGATTTGCCAAGACTAGAATGTGATAAAATGAGAGAGGCAGGTGAAGACACATTTCAGAATTGTCTACCGAAACGTCACTACTGAGATTAATGAAAAGACGTCAAATTGCAGGTGTCTCGAGCATGGGTGAGTAATTTAACTTCTTTTGAAGTGCTTACTCTTTGCAGACCGTAATGAAGCCATCAGTTATATAATGTGCTGTACATAAGTAAAAATACTGTGCATTTAAATGTAAGTTTTCTTTTATTTTCATCGGCTTGTTTCACTGTTAATATTTTTCGTCGAGCTTGAATGTTATAATTGTTTGCCGTGACAATTGCATTTGTCGTACAGCAAGGAAGCCCTAATAAATTGAAGAGACCTAATGGGAAGACATATTATTTTGGGTAGGGGAGGCTGCATGTCGGAAACGCGGTTACTTTTCTGTGATTCCTTCACTGCAGCACATTAAATATTTATATGCTGGAATTTCTGATCTAGATTAAACATTGCTTCGTAGTATAAGTTGATTTCGGCACTTTCATATTTACAAACAAGTTTAGGGCTCGAATTTTTAAAATAAATTTAACCGTGGTTGGAAAAAACTGCATAATGAAGAGCTTCATAATTTGTACTCTTCTCCAAGTATAATTAGAACGATCAAGTCAAGGAGGATGAGATGGGTAAGGCACGTAGCACGAATGGGGAGAAGGGGAATGCATGTAGGATATTGGTGGGAAAGCCAGAAGAAAGAGGCCACTAGGACGACCAAGACATAGGTGGGTTGATAATATTGAAATGGATCTTAAGACAGATAGGTTGGGTTGGTGTGGACTGGATTGATCTGGCTCAGGATAGGGACCAGTGGAGGGCTCTTGTGAACACGGTAATGAACCTTCGGGTTCCATAAAATGCTGGGGAATTCTTGAGTAGCTGCAGAACTGGCGGCTCCTCCAGAAGGGCTCAGCTCCATGGGTGAGGAGTGAGTGAGTGAATTTAACCGTGCATTTTGCATTTATAGAAATACATTTAGCAGTAGATGAATGAAATGTCAGTCTTGTTTCAAGGAAGAAGCCCTCCTTCTTTACCTCCTTTGTTGTCTGTGTACTCACTTCAAAGAAATGTTACGTGAAATTGAAGTGTATTAATTTAAACCAAATTTGTAATTAATACTAAATTTAACGGAATAAAAGACGTTATCACTTTTGTCGTAACTGTACTTAATTTCATTCATCAATTACTTCGTGTTGGTGACATGTTTAAAAATATTAACACAGCGAATGCTGTTTCTGTTCGAGGACTTTGAAACATTCTTCTTTACGTTTTTGCCATGACATATTCCGCTCAAAGTTATTCATAAATTATTCAAATTCTTCTTTATATAATTTTATTTCCATAATGCTTTAAATTTGTAGTCTTTCTTTTATTCCATTATTTATTCCACTTTAATGACAAAAATTTTTCACGTGGGCTTGAGTTCACAAGTACATTTTGGAATTTTTCGTCCATTTTTCATAGTTCGTCATATAATGAATCTTGCAGTTATAGAAGTCAATAATAGGTAAGCACAGTATGATTAGAACGTTTTGTGAATAAGGCAGTTCACGTGCTACTCAATATGTGCTGTAGCGCTTTAGCTTTGTCTGATTCAGTTTAACATATTTTAAGAGTGTTTGAAATTATTTCATAGTATCGGTTGCCTTATCTGGAACGTTAACTCTCCATGGTACCTTAACTTTTATTCGCTCTCTGTGGTTAATATACACCCTCTATCCGCTGAAGTTGGCGCTAACTTCGCCGACAAGCGGCGGTCGCTCGGTCGATATAGTTCGCTTGCGGACTAAAACCACGGAGTTAATTTTTTTGTTTTTATATTTTTTCTGTATATGTTGAAAATTTTGAATGGTTGCTAAGGAAATGTAAACAAATACATAAATAAATTATGTTTCAGGAGTTAAACTTTCTCTTGCTTTCATAATATTTCATATTGCCCTGATATGTTTATTCACTATTAATCTNCTAATCTCAATCACTGGGTTACCTCATTCTAAGGAGCCCAACTGAGTAGGTGTCTTCCTTTCTCACCTGAAGACGGAAACAGATCCAGTTTCCGAAACGTCGTGTCTTCTATTACCTAGAGTGTCCTCTATTACCTAGGATTCCGGACGATGAGAAAAGTCCAAAAGCCCAGTAATTCTGTGAACCAAAATAGTTTTGCAGAAATAGCACGTTTGTTCATTATTTGATATTGCTGTACTAGCTCTGATTTTCTGCATTTTGCAGAAATTCCAGCACACGATATCTGATGTAGATAGATTTGCATATTCTATGTAACACGAAGATTTTAATGAAACATAAGGTGAACAGTACGTGTATAAATTAATAATCTGGACAAATGAGTGATTTGCTTTTACAATAACACAGATTTGGGAACTGACTGGTTGTTTGGGAAATCAGAGAGCTTCGACAGAGATCGAGAGAATAATTAATGGAAAATAAGCTGGGATGTCACTCCAAATCTTGGACAGGTGATTGGGTGCACGCCTCTAGCGAATCGTCGTGTATTACACAAGAATTGGTCCATAATTTTCACCCGTATTTTAATAATGCCCCAGTCTATATTAAAATGGCACGAATTGTAACTTCTGTTTTTCTAGATCTTACACATTCGGTCGGACTCCTTGGGCGGGTGATCAGCTCGTCGCAAGGCCTCTACCTGTACACAAACACAGAAAAACGCACACACAAACTAAACATCCATGCCCTGAGTGGGATTCGAACCCACGATCCCGGTTTCCAAGCGAGCGAAGACAGTACATGCCTTAGACCGCTGGGCTACCGTGACTGGCGTCTTACTACATTATTGGTCCCAAATTCTGACATATTTGAAGAGAAAAGGTTAGTTGTTTTCTGTCATCAAGAAAGGGCCATTTTCGAGGGTTTTCACCTTGCAATGCGAGGTGTTCAGGTGTTCATGTTTTCTTTAGTTCACAAAGATGAATTAACATAAGGAAACTGGACTGAAATAAAGTTGAATATTATGAATTAAGACATCGCCAGTAGAAGCATTTGAAAGTAAGTGAATTTAATTCTTCTAAAAGATCCATTAACTACCGAGTGTAAATTTAGGTGCAATTCTTTTTGCAGTAGTTCATTTACATTCTCATGAGAAAGATGCATAGGTCCTGTGCACATAAATTAACCGAGGTATTTTCAGCCTAGAGATATTGTAATGTTCTGGCATTAACTTTACTTCCTGCAACTTCCTCGTGAATTTCTACGGCATAATTACTGCAACTTCAGTATCATGATTCAGGTAGTTAAAAATGTTAAGTTTTTTTTGAGGGGTGGGGGTAGAAGAAGTCTTGAGGAAACTTAAACGTTGAATCGAAGTAGGGCGAAGTTGATCACAGTTCCCAAGTCCTCTCATGGACGATAGATACGTTTTTCTTGGAACTGGATTTTATCCAAAGTTCAAACTACATTGCTGCTGTTAAATCGCTTTATTCTCTAAAAACTTGAATGACTTTCGAGATAGTTGCAAAAGAGGTATTTTGAAGATATTTATGAAACAGTTTAAAGCTATTAGAATACATGCTTGCAGGATCTGCCCTATAGTGACAATACACATCTGCATCCTTCTGACAGCATTTTTCCGGTAACATTGAGTGTATTTCTTGAAAACCTGTTATCGGTGCATGCACGTCCATTGATCCTTCCATAATTTGTCAGTATGCAAGACAGTAATTGCTTAACAGTTCTTACGATATAAATACATATTTAGTATACCCACAAGGAGGATCTTCCTGTGCTTATTGAAGAGATGTATTCAAAAAATGTTAAGAGAATGATTGTTAATTATTTGTAGTCGTTAATTAAGTTATTATCAACTGTGAACTCACAGGCTACCCTAAATTACGTCAGACAGTGGACACCTCGCAGACAATAGCGTTCGTTCCAAATAAAATGAACAGTTGTACAGATATGTGGAAACACCTTTCCTGGACAGGAAACACCTGCGTTGAGCTGAACTTCCTCTCTTGCATTTGTTATCCCTTTGTTAGCCAGTGCTGGGGAACGACTCGTGTACTTCTCTATACCGCGCTTGTTTCACTGACAGCCACGGCTTAATGTTGGTCTTATCGGACACTGATACCAAATTATTCTGTCTCTTCAGACTTACTCAGACCACGGAACAGCTCCAGAAGTTTGTTTCGCTGCCACCTGTTCACAGATATGAAGTTTATTAACACTTCAACAGAATTTAATATTGACAAACAAAACATCATCCATTCAAAATACCATTAATGATGACTACCCAGTCGCAAAGTTTATAAGACTAAGCAGTGAAGAATACGAGGACTTCTTCTCCATAGTTAAGTTTAGTTAAGTTTCAGCTTGTTCAGTTAGCATGAAATGGATACATTGACGTGTGAGTGCTCTCTGCTACTTCTGAATACACATGGCAGTCTCTTCTAACGTTGGAATCGTGCTTTATATATTCAGCCAGAGAACAAAATTGTGTCCCCACTTAAATGTGTTTTGTCATCACTTCACGTCCGTAACTCCGAAATTGTATTTCTCCAAACTTCTACTTGTTCCCTATCCAGGGCGCTGTGCAGTGTCTTGGGGGGGGGGATATCAGCCATATTTCTGATGCCACAAAACCACACTTAGATTCTATGTTGTAGCATCATATTGTGTTTTTCAAAGTACAATATACGAATATAAATTTCAACCACACGCAATTCTAGCAATATTATTATAAAACGATTACACACATTTTACATTACGTTCATGTGCAACTCATATCTGTATATTGTACAGTCTTAAGTTTATTGATTCAGCCATCACAGGTGTGTGTCCATGGGGTAGCTCTCCACGTTCGCATACATATCTCTGATGGTGTCCCTGGACGGTCTTCCCCCCGGAACATTTGGTCCGTTAATATTCGTATATCCCATCATATTGTTTATCACAGGCGCATGTCGAGTGGCCCCAGCTACCCCGTTCGGTATTGCAGCCCTTAAATTGCCAGGTATCGCACCGCCCCCGTTTGCTATCTGCTGTCCACCGGCGTGATGAATAGCTGCTGCTGCCACCTGCCTGCTGATGGTGTTAACGGGGACGCCATTTGGCCTCATAGGATTGCCAGCCTGGCCATCATCTGACTCAAGGTCATGTATCGTGGCATCAGGTTGTCCTCCAGCCCTAGGAATTATGGGGTTGGTTCCATTTGCGATCGGGGGGAGGGCCTGTTGCGGTTTGGAAAGCGACTGTTGAGGAACAATCATCCCTCCAGTGCGTTTCAAGTGTTCGATTTGTTGAAGCACCACGCGGTTGAAATCCTCTTGAACCATTGGTGTGTCCGTGTCGCCATCGACTATGGTGAGGCGATTCTCGTTATCCAGGGTCTTCAGCATGGGCAGTGACAGCTCACGGAACAATTCCAACCGGCGTCGGAAAGCTGCGACGCTGTCGTCCAGTCGCCCTCTTCCTAGTTGCAGCTTGGAGCAGTCCAGTAGGATCACGATTGGCTGTTGCTTGAACTAAAACAAGTCAACATATATACATTTAAATAATAAAGTAAAAGTAAAGCTATCCCTGTAACAGGCCGTAAAGGCCCCTAGGGTTGTGAGACGTTGAGGGTCCCACATTATCTAGACAATCGGCTCACAGATGGCGGTAAGGTTGTCAGCCTTACGCGCCGGCCGCGCTTTACTCCCAAGGAAAATTATTTAATTAATTCCTGGTATTCATTTCTGTTAGAGGCTGAGTCAATCCCAGGGCCATAGTGCGGCTGGAAGGATTAGGTCAATTGGAAAAAATCCAATGACCTCATCGGGTCTTGAACCCGCAACTTTCCGGCTTGTAGTATAGCCCCTCAACCAAGTACTCTACAGTGTGCCCCGTATACATTTAAATATCGAACAAAAGTACGTTTCATTCTCAACGGGGTAAAGAAACTTAAGAAGCAATGAAAATAGAAATATTCTTTGACTGTCTGGAGCCTCTGCGTGGTTAACGCATTTGAGGCCAGGATATTTTTATCTTATATAGGTTTGAGCCTAATGTAAACTATGATGCACTTATCATGAAAATCTTATGGGAAGTTAGCAGCAGGAGCCTATGTTGCTTTTAGTATGACAGGAAAAGAAGGCTTGTGAACATAAGATTCACTCCGTAAGGCTATGCTTGTGGACACTTAAGGTCAAATATTAATAACGCTCCCGTAATCATTGGAGTGTTAATTTGATATTAATGGAGCTAAAAACATTTCTGAAATTATTCATTGCCAGTGTTGTGTAATGAAGTACAAATTATTTTGGAACAAATTATGGGACGTGCCCATTGCGCGCGCACGCACTTACGTGTGTGTATGTAAGATATAATATTTTACTAACATCTACAATTTTAATTACAAAAGGCTGCCTCATTAAGTGTTCATAAAATTGTGTTGAAGACTGCATTTCGGTTTCTATTCAGTTCAGAGTCTCGACAAAATGCATTAAGGTAAAGTAAGGTAAAGTAAGGTAAGTAAGGTAAGTAAGGTATTTAGCAGAACTTCATTAATGCAGGTCTGCATTCACGTTGAATGGGGGTCCTCAAGCGCAAATATTGAAAGATTATTGTCAGGAACACACTGAGAACGCCCAAATGCACCGTAACCCAAGCTGGTAAATGAGTGTTTAAACTTCTTAGTTTATCTTCTGAAGCGCAACACCGTTTAAAATATTTTGTGTTACGCGAGAAATACCGTATTTACGCATGTATAGACCGCGTGCGTGTATAGGCCGTAGCACAATTTTCAGACAGAAATTATAGAAAAAATAATTTTCTTGGAATATTATTTCAGGACTAGAACATCCTGTATTACTAATTATGAATATATTTTTTTTAAATTAAGTGTGATTTCGAATATTTCGAATAGAAGCCGCACCCCAGTTTTCCTCTTGAATTTTTGGCAAAAAAATGTGCGGCCTATACATGCGTAAATACGGTATTACTTAAACATTTTTTTCCTTGGCACTACAGCCCCAGTGAGCCTAGGCCTACCTGCATGAACTTCTCTGTTCACTTCGGTTTTTCTAGATCTTACACATTCGGTAGGACTCCTTGGGCGCGTGATCAGCTCGTCGCAAGGCCTCTACCTGTACACAAACACAGAAAAACGCACACAAACATCCATGCCCTGAGTGGGATTCGAACCCACGATTCCGGCTTCCGAGTGCACGCCTTAGACCGCTCGGCTACCGTGACCGGCATTACTTTTACTTACCAAGACAAATATTACAAATTAATCGTCCAACTTTTAGGCTGCAGCCCTTTCTAAAGAAATTATGCAGATCTGCAGTATCACAGTATTGTTCTTGTGTGCCTTCCCCACGCTCTACTTCTGAACTACTGTATCGATTTCCACGTACTTCTGTTTACAACTTATGCTACTAGAGGCTACAATAACCACGTACTTTTCAATTTCGTATATTCGGTAATGACAAGGCGGCGCGCGCCGAAACTTTCTAGGAGACGAGCCCGACGTTTAATATACGGTTGTGAAATAATGCATCATACGAGTAATGGATCTTTGGAAAGCTTGCAGATATTTTAAAGCAAATTTTCGGTGTTACGTAAAAATTACAACTTAATTGCTGAATGAAATGCATATTTATTTATTTCTCATTCTGACTCACTTAAGATTCAATCCTGTCTATCAACTAACGGATCCATTATGCTGATCCACAGCCCACATTCTCCTTGTCAGGCCACATATATACATGAATTTATTTGGCACTAATAACAAGAACTTGCAATACTGGAAATCTGCGTAAGAGACTTGTAGGCTTTATGAGCCATTCCCTGAACTCACTGTTACGAGTTCGTCTTCTACATTTTGTATTAAGCCATGTGGCCTCTTTCCCATCAGAATTAATCTGGAATTATGGATCTTTGGTAGGACTCCTTGGCCTTGTCGCAAGGCCACAACATACACACAGAACAAAACAAACAGAGAATAAACGCGGACAGACATCCATGTCTTGAGTGGGATTCGGAACCACGTTCGAAATGTCTGAGAGGGCGAACACGTCTATTATGAGTTCTTTGCAAAAAGTGCAAGAAAAGAACGCTGTAACGATATAGACATACGATATATGTCCGTCCGTCCTCCCAGCCGTCTGCCGTAACCAGCAGTGATAATGGTATGAGCCACGGTAAGAGCCTGGATAGCTTACTTGGTATAGTGACGGCCGGGCTTCGATTTCTGGCAGGACCAGGAGATTTTTCTCTACTTTAGAGCGCCCAGATTTGTTCTGGGATGCACCCAGACTCCTCTCTAATGTGTACCGGGGGCTATTTCCCCGGGGATAAAGCGGTCGAAGTGCAAAGCTGACCACTTGCCTCCATCTAGCGCCGAGGTCAAGAATGATGCAGCTAAACCTCCACTCCCCCCTATGTCTTCATGGATTTGTGTTTAATTAATTAAGCACAGGGCCAACTTAAACCTTAATTTCGTCTTTTTTTAAGATCCTGACCTAACTTTGACTCTGCAGTACCGAACGATAGGATGATTGGTGAATAATAATTTGTTCAAATGTTTTCTCGAAGTTTGATGTGGGAATCTTGCTTGAATGCTGGAAGATTCTGCCGATAAATTTAGCGGACAGCTGATAGAGGGGTGGAAATAGAAAGGGTTGAAAAAAAAACAAGTTTGTGGATCTTCAGTAAAAGCCCGATAAGATAGAAGCTTCCATAATAACAACGTCAGTAATAGGCGAGGTCTTCCAATATGTCTCCAGCCTGGTTACCTCAGTACAGTGACTAGGCTGTGGGATGGACGAGCGAGTAATCGGGTTTAGACTACAAGGAGAAGCTAGAAATTTTTCTCTTCTCTACATTATTCATGCCGAAACTGGGGCCCACTGACCCCCCCCTATCCAGTGGGTACTAGGGGCTCTTTCCTCGGGCTTGAAGCAACCGGTACATGCAGTGCGGTAAGTTGCTGTTGGGCGTCGCAAGCACAGCCCTCCTCGGTTTCGGGTCGCGTCGAGACGTGTGTCTTTTTTTTCTAGTTTCTTGGAGTGGGGCGAGACTGAGTCCACTTGGTACGTCGGCCACTAATTGGCCTATTTTTTTTCCTTGGCACTACAGCCCCAGTGGGCCTAGGCCTACGTCCATGAACTTCTCCGTTCACTTCGGTTTTTCTAGATCTTACACATTCGGTAGGACTCCTTGGGCGAGTGATCAGCTCGTCGCAAGGCCTCTACCTGTACACAAACACAGAAAAACGAACACAAACTAAACATCCATGCCCTGAGTGGGATTCGAACCCACGATCCCGGCTTCCGAGCGAACGAAGACAGTGCGTGCCTTAGACCGCTCGGCTACCGTGACCGGCATGGATATTACATACAATCTTGTAATCATATCAGAATGTAATTTCCCAAATTATTTATTAGGTGTCGTGTGAAGTCACTGAAAAATTTCGCGGAATAGGCATGATTATAAGTATTTTTAAATGTTTTGAAAAATTTTGCCATCATTTTTTAAATAGGAGGAAAGCGTTAACACTTATTTTTTGGGGGGAATTTAAGAATATTCCCATGGACCGCAGAAACCAACTGGCGGGCCGCATTCGGTTCGCTTGTCGTTAGTTGGAGAGCTTGGTCCTAGCGTGGAATTTATTATAGAGTATCCTGCATTAGAGATGTTTTCACAGTTTCACCTGTCACTTATTCCACATACCGTTCGGTGACCCTGTACAGTGTACAAGTAAATACTTACCGTGTACAGCTAGGCCCTGTAGGAGTCTTAAATCTGTATGGTTTTTGTTCACAGAGAAATCCCCATTATAGCATCGCGTCTCCTGGTATGAGCTATAAGAAATTCTTTCTGTATCCTTATTGCTTGCATCCTGTTGTGCGTCATGATTTTTCGTAATCTGGCCGTCAGCACAATGAAGAATAAACAAATCTAATTGTTTACATTGGTTTTATTTAATAACTGCTATATGGTTCGCCGCCATCTTTGAGCCGATTGTCTAGATAATGTGGGACCCTCAACGTCTCACAACCCTATGGGCCTTCACGGCCTGTCACAGGGATAGCTTTACTTTTTTTTACTTTTTATTTTTATATGCTTCGACCGCCTCTGTGGTCTAGTGGTCAGAGTTCCTGGCTACAGATCCAGAGATCTAGGGTTCGATGCCGGGCGCTACCAGATTTTCTGAGAAGTAGTGAGTCTGGACACGGGTCCACTCAGCCTCGTGAGGATAATTGAGGAGCTATTTCAAGGAAATAGCGGCTCCGGTCTAGAAAACCGAGATTAACGGTGGTGGGGATCCGTTGCGCTGACCACGCGACACCCCTCAATCCGCAAAAGTTGGCACTAACTTCGCCGACAAGCGGCGGTCGCTCGGTAGGTATAGTTCGCTTGCGGACTACAGGCCACGGAGTTTGTTTTTGTTTTGTTTTTTATATGTTTCGGTCCACATTTAGGATCACCTTCGGACAGTTTCATTAAATACGTCTCACATCAGTGAAGTATCCTAATATGGATCCATATTAGAGATAATCACTATAATTCTAATATAATATAATTATTACTAAAGTTATAAACATTTTTTAAATTTTAAAATTTTAACAATTCTCTCGTCGTTACAATGTAAAAATCTATGTTAACTGTCGCGAATTTTAGGTAGCATTTTGCATGCCCAGCACCTCACGCTAATTCAATTTCGTAGTTCCAGTGAAATATTCTAGACTCTCAGGATCTGTATAATTCCACGGGAAAAGTGTTCTTTTTTGTACATTATGCTTCATCATTGATGCAATTGAATTTCAAAACAAATTACATTCGTATAATGGTTCCAAGTTAATGTGAGTAGCGAACAGTGATAAAAACAGGCCGTTAAAATGCCGCAGTCACCTAATTAGTATTTAAAAATATCCGCTCAAGAAGATAACCACCATTTTTAACGTCGAATATGTGAAGAAGCTTGTCTTCGATATGTGCGTCGTTTGGCAGGAGATACGTCTAAGTACAGCCTTAAATTGGGACATCTCTGAAGGGAATAATGACGATTAAGTGAT
>NW_019727792.1:1544-30675 GCF_002891405.2 Cryptotermes secundus | reverse complement strand
GGGAACGACAGTAACAAATCAAAACTTGATTAAGGAAGAAATTAAGAGGAGACTGAACTCGGGTAATGCTTGCTACCATTCATTCCAGATCCTTTTGTCTCCTCGTCTGCTGTCTAAGGACATAAAAATTAGTACATAAAGAACTATCCGGGCCCTGCATATTACATTTTTGGGTCATATTTTAGGTCATTTTTCTGGATTTTTTCGGTCATTTTATAAGTCATTTTTAAAATATTTTCAGGTCATCAAAATCCGGGCCCTGGTTATCAGTATTGTCTGCAAACGTATCCACACGTTGTGTTTCTCAAGGCGTGTTTTGTGCGTTGAAATATTACAAACGTGACATCGAAGGTAAAGTTATCCCTGTGCTTAACTAAATAAGCACTACGCCATGAAGGCGCATGGGGAGTGGATTTATATATCCACATTTTCTTGAGCTCGGCACTAGTTGGAGGTGAGTGGTCAGCTTCAAGCCCCGGCTGCTTTTACCCTCGGGGAAAAAGCCTCCAGTACCCATTAAATAACAGGTTTGGTAGACCCCAGAGCCGGTCTGAACGACTTGGAGAAGAGAAAATTCTTGACCCTACCGAGACTCGAACTCCTACTCCTTTGTCATCTAGCCAGTAGCCAGTCGCTATAACATTAAATCGAAACGAAGTTAAAATTTCGTGTTTGATAAAATTGAAGAAGTGGGATTTGTAATACTACCGGTGATCATTGCACAAGAGGTAGCCCACTATGACGTAATTATTATTATTATTATTATTATTATTATTGGGTTAGTTAATGGCGCTCTCAGTAGCTAGATATAGCATAGAATTGGTGGATGACAGATGAAACATGAGTTGGAAAGTATTTGGAAGGTAGCGGTTGTGGCCTAATCATTTACCTGGAAGGACTGAGGACAATCACGAAGAAACTCAGAAAGTCGGTGTTCGGGTCGAGATTCGAACTAAGCACCTCCCGGATACGAATGTAGGGCGTTACCGCCAAGTCAACCCCTCCGGTTTAGTTGCAGTTCCTGTCAGGGCTCCGTCAGGATACACGGGGCATTGAAGGTAGGTAGGAACCTAAATTCTTTCAAGAACGTCAAGATAAAACCTGAATACGGCAGTTTTTATGGATTTTGTAATAGGAGTGCGTGACTTTCGTTCAGTACGCACGCGAGTGACGCAGCCTACCTGCGCCACCATTTCCCCGGACGAAATGGCTTGTCGCACGAGGTGCGAGTCGTTGCCCTGCCTAGGGTCCGTCGTCTCCGCTGTAGCTCTCAGCAACCTCCCGACGCTGAAGTGGACCCAGCCCGGTGCCTGTCGCACCGCTTTCTGACACAGAGCCGACTTGTTGCTGCCGGGACCCCCTGCACAGACAGTTGCGAATCAAGTGGCGCAGAACCACGGGAACACAATCCGAGTACGTGAGAAAGTGGCAGTTGTTAATGATTTCTACAAAATTCACCTCTACTCCCTTCATTCACGAAACGTAAAGCTATCCCAGTAATAGGCCGTGAAGGCCCATAAGGTTCTGAGACGTCGAGGCTCCCATTTGTCTAGACAATCGGCTCACAGATGGCGGTGAGGTTGTCAGCCTTACGCGCCGGCCTCCCTTTACTCCCAGCAAGATTCCTGGTATTCATTTCTATTAGAGGCTGGATCGACCCTAGGGTCATAGTGTGGCTTGAAGGATTAGGTCAATTGAAAAAATTCTCCTCATCGGGACTTGAACCCGTGACCTTCCGGCTTGTAGTATAGTGTCTCAAACAACTACACTACCGCGTACCCATATTCATTCATTAGCGGAATGTAATAAGATCGTAACATTGATTGAAGGCTCTGTTTTAGGACTCAGCGTAAATAACAAACATGACTGAGTGACTAACAGACGAACTGATTGACACACCAAGTAACCATCTATACGAACGGATAGGGTGGCTAAGCGAACAACCAACTAAGAGATAACTGTTTAATCACTAAACAAATTGACTAATTAAATAACTAATTTCCAATGTATCCAACAAATTAACCAGCCAACTAATTAATCACGCAAAGTACTGACGAAACATATAATCAATCAACTAACAAAGTAGATGCCTGACCAGGCAACACACTAACGAACTAACCACGTAGCTAGACAACAGAATGAGTTGATAATAAATCGGCTTATTAACAAAGTAATATAATAATGGACCAACTAAATTACTGATCAGCCAGTAAACTAAAAGCCAAATAACCAAATAACCAACTTAGTTACTAACAAGCCACAGACTAACTAAGAAGAAAGAAACTATGAATGACATTTGAAGGTTCGACATAAATGGCCGTCCCTAGCCAATTGTGAATAATTGTAATGGAACTTTATGCATTTTTCTCCGGCAGTTACTGCAGAAGGCACTCTGCATGCATTACAGTTGTCTCCCCTTTCATATCACTTTATTTCGCGTGAGACACTCGCCTATCACCCAGATGACCGGTGGGAAGCCCTTGGCAGGCGCCTTGTAGGGTATGGACTCCGAGATCTTCTCAACGACTGGCGCTGGAACTACGTTTGCGGGCACTACCGGGCCCTCTGTTCCTTGATCATGCATCCCCAGAGTCTGCAGCACCACCGACCGGAAGTCCTTGTACACTTCACTCGGGTTCCGCTCGCCGTTTACCTGCAAATAAGAATTGTCATACTGTGTTCATCTCGTTAACTAACCGACACTTCACATCAAAAGGCTTCAGGAGATAAAGGTGCCTCCCAGTGCCCATTGAATAAAGGCTTTGTGGGCCCAATAGCTGCTTTGGACGTGACGGCGAAGAGAGAATACAGAGTGGACTAGACTGTAGCCACTCGACCGACTCAGCCACCTTATCTCGCCTGTTTCACATTCAGAACAAGAATCATGTCTCACTGTCTCTTTGCTTGCGGATTTTCTTATTCTTCCTTCTATCCTGAAAATGGAGGCGATGCGTTCCTTCGAAACGTCGGTTAACACCACATCTACACGGTGCCACATCCCAGAAGACTGCTTTCTTTCTAGTCACCGCCGTGAAAAAGTGAGCCAGCAGTTAAATTTCCATCTTGAAAAATTACTCACAGTACAATTTTATTGTTGTAACAAACATGAATATGAGACCATCTGTAGTTTAAGAGTATGCGGTCTCTTAATGGACTGACCTCTAATTTACTAACAAGGATGCCACTGTCTGGAAACATTATTTACAGTTGCCAAACACTGTGGCCACACGGTCTAAGGCTTGAACTCTATTCGCTCGCTCGAACACTGGGATCGCGGCTTCGAATCCCACTCGAGGCATTGATGTCTGTTTACGTTTATTCTGTGTTTGTGTTGTCCTGTGTGTAAGTAGCGGCTTTGCGATAGGCTGATCCCCCGTCCAAAGAGTCCTGCAGACTGTGTATAGGATCAAAAACTGAAAAAGCGGACAANGGTTCATCACCGTGTTCACAAGAGCCCTCCACTTGTCCCTATCCCGAGGCAGATTTATCCAATCCATACCATCCCATCCTATCTCTCTAAGATCCAATATACAGCTACTCACATTATAATTTATATCGTTGAAAATAATGTTTTTTAACGGATGTATTGTGACATTTCGTTGGAATGCTTGGAAATGGACGTAGTTTGCCACCTAGAGGTCTATGTTGAACGCAAAATTTCGCCGAATTTCTCACACCGGAAATTCATTTTTCTAATTTTCAAATTATCTCTTTTTGATCATACTAATCTACTGATTCAGAATCTGCATTTGTGGTGCTAGGATTATGACCCCCTCCCCCCGTTTTCAGTACACTTTTTAGCTTGTAGCCTGTACACTTCTTAGAAATAACATGTGAGTTAAAGAAAATATGTATTCATAATAAACAGCGTACATTTGAAAGTACGGCATGGGATAAGATGTTCGAATCCCATTTATGAAAAGTTGAATTCCAGATTTATTTCTGTAAGAATGGAACACTGGAAATGGACCAGTCTTTCTTCTAAGACGTTCTTCCAAATGTCTGAAGGAATGACGATTTCAGAATTAATTCTGAGCAGGAAACGATAGTTAGTTGTGGCCAGGAAAGGAAGTAACAAACTTTCTGGCCTTTCTGAAAGCAATGAATTGTTCTTAACACTACGCAGTTGCGATGTTATGCCACAACATTATGAATATAACATAATTATTCTATTCTGAATGAACCATGTATTTACCTTTACTGTCACGAAATATGTGTCTTTGAATTTTGAAAGAAAATACATACTTCTCCTATTTAAATATGAATGTAGGCTATGAAATGCAATTCGTTCAGTAATCTTTGCATTTATATGTGGCCGTTAAAGGTTATTTGTGCGATGGAAAGTCAGACCCCACTTCGGTATTCTCTTTGCTATGCAGAACTACACCCGGGTATATCAGTAATCACAGGATGAAAGCGAATAGGTAAATAGAATTGATCGCACGTTATTTCAGCCATGCTTCAAATAATTTGTTTTTATGTGGACTTCTTATATATTCTGTCTATGCAATGTATTGTAAAGCTGCCACGGAATGTATTATATGGATATAATTTTATATGCTCAGAATCATGTATTCAAAATATATGTTATTCAATACAGGATTATTGTTTAAGAGTAATTATTCCAACTTCCCACTGCGGCGGCAAGGTTTCGAGCCCAGGCCAGGTCATGTGGCATTTATGGTGGATAAAGTGGCATTGGAGCAGATTTTCTCCGAGTACTTCGGTTTCCCCTGCCAATTATCATTCCACCGACTGCTCCACACTCAACATCTATCGTCCGGGGCTGGTACAATAGGGCAGTAGTGGCCGACGTACCAAGCGGACTCAGTCTCACCCCACTCCACGAAACAAAAAAAATTCCAAACTATTTTCCAGATGGGAAGGTCGCGGGTTCAAATATTGATGAGGTCATTGGATTTTTTCAATTATCAGTGATAATATTAATGATGTTTTTATTTATCTATTTTGGTTTATTTAACAACGCTCTATTATTATTATTATTATTGTTATTATTATTTGAGGGGGTGGGTTTCCCCATGCACCGCGACCAGTTGTTGATCTATTGTACGTCCCCCTTTGATATTCTACCAGTCCCCATACCCTGCCGGTACTGGTGCGTTCTATCAGCCCCGTTGAGCCAACGAGGTCGGCCCTCGGTACCTTGATGCTTCCCCCATCTACCAGAGGTATTGGAAACTACTTGGGCGGGAAACTTGCCTAATTTTGCTCAGAGGTCTCCTAGAGACATGAGGATCTTTTACGTGCCGTAAATCTACGACACGGGACCCACGGCTTAAAGTCCCTCCCGGAGGACTTGTTCCCTGAACTTTTCCGCCCTTAAAAATTCCACGACCTTGAGTCATGAGGTGGGAACGTTACCCCTAGACTACGGAGACCGCTTAACAACGCTCTAAATAACTCAGACTGCATAACCTACACCTGTATGAAGCTTAATATGTAATGTGTTACAGAAGGTCTGAAAGGAGATGATCGTGACCAAATTTGAGGTAATATCCGGAAATTTGCCTGGAATGACTGAACAACGAAATTCTGAACCAAAATATCCGGTATTTGGGCCTGAATTTGAACTCGAGGCCTTCGAATACGAAGCAGGAGTGGCAACACTCGACCGAGACGTGTGGATGTGACGTGATGTAACGAAAATAAGGCGAGCAGCAATCTAGAAACATGAATTTTCTATTTGAACACTTAGCTCTCCTATTATCGACGCCTCTCGAAGGAAACGGACGTTACCGGTTTTTATATTGTGCACTAAGAGTAAAGGGCTTCTTAGGGAGCCAAAGGCGAGGGACGCAGACTGATAGTAATCTGAACACGCGAGAATATACGAGTGACGTTGGCAGTATATATCGATTAATATCGACCTCGAACCACAACGTATAGTACTATGATATTTTCGTCGTTTTGCACTAATGTAAGTGCAGTTTTGTGTTGTGTATTGTACAGAGAATTTAGTAAATTAGCCCTGAGAGAATATAATTTTATAATATGAATGAATTTTGTTATTAAGATATGGATAAGCCTACGCTGTACAAGTTCACAACATGTCTACAATAATTGAAGCGGTCTTTCCCATGGTGACGTATTGTTTATTGTTTACCAGAACGAATTGGTTTAAGTTTATTACTTTGTTTATTTGGGGGCACGTGGTAACGTAGTTGGTTGAGGCACTATGCTACAAGCCGGAACGTCGCGGGTTCAAGTCCCGATGAGGTAATTGGATTTTTGCAATTGACCTACTCCTTCCGGCCGCACTATGACTCTGGAGTCGACTCAGTCTCTAACAGAAATGAGTACCAGGAATTAATTAAATAATTTTCCATGTGAGTAAAGCGCGGCCGGCGCGTAAGGCTGACAACCTCACCGCCATCTTTGAGCCGATTGTCTAGATAATGTGGCAACCTCAACGCCTCACAACCCTACGAGCCTTCACGGCCTGTTACAGGGATAGCTTTATTTTTTTTTACTTTCTATAGAAGGAAGTACAGTCGCATGGCAAGAATGTGTTGTGCGTTACGCAACTAAATGTATATTTTTCAAGACGCCTAATCATGAGTATGCTCGTTGATCACTGAATAACACTTATTCAGGAGTATGAAGTTACCAGATTCTAATGTATTCTTAGTACGAAACGCGAAATTTTAATTGTAAGGAAGGGACTGACTCAGGATCGCAACCATTGTGGGATTTCGGCATTTGTTGTGTCCAAACTTCAGTATTGCTATCACACACAGTATTACTTGACTTGTACTTGTAGTTTTTAACGTGTCACTGGGATGTGCCTAGTTCAGAATTTAAGTGCTGTTTATTTTAATACTTTACAAAAGTAACCTTAAATCAGCGCCATAGTTTTTAGGTGTTCAGATATTTATGTTAGGGTGTGTCAGTTTCTAAAGGACGAAATTTATAATTTTACTTCGCGCTTTCCCCTACCCTTTTCCAATACATATTTTCCACTTTCTTGTTCGCTGCTGTGGTTATCCTGTCGGTTCGAGGTCCCATCAATATTTTTGGGAGAAACGCTGATATATCGATATATAAAATACATCATATATCTTTTAAATACAGAGACTTGATAACACTTAGCGTTATGTAAGATTTGAGGCTTTCACGGCGGTGACTATGAAGAAAGCAGTCTTCTGGGATTTGGCACCGTGTATATGTGGTGTTAACCGACGTTTCGGAGGAACGTATCGCCTCCATCTTCAGGGTAGAAGAAAAAGTATAGGAAATCTGCAAGCGAAGAGACCGTGAGAACCGGCTTCAGAGTTCACTGTTGCACACACACTAAGAGTTCTCAGCCTTCACTAGTCGTATCCTGGCAACGAATTTGTAACAGTCTGTCACTTCAAATCCCACACGAAGTCTTCTTTTCACTGACTAATTCCTTTCTTGCCCTAATTCTTTAACTGCATTGTCCGAAGATTAGACTCATTTTAATTCTTCTAATCACAGGCAAATGTCCCGGCAGGCTGGCTTCTCGAAACTCGACTCGACTCTTCTTTGTAACGACTTTGCACGGACCACACACAAAGCACAGCCTCTATATTGTTGGGAAGGCGTGTTTACAGCGCCCTTGCATAGGAACGGAAATTCCTCGATGTTGTTTGCCTATCCTTTGCAGCGGGAGTACCTTTCCCAAATCGTTGCTTAGCAATGAACGTCTATTCTGACTTCAGTATTCCGGAAGTCGGGCGTCATGTCACAATATACTGTATACCTGTACAGCAGTAAAATATCTAATTACATTATGAGACTTACTTACTGGCTAAATACAGCGTACCAGGTTCTTGAAATTATGAAAAGCCTTCCAGCCACAGCACGTGAACCCCATCAAACTCTTCCGTAAAGCAGTTCAACCCTATTCACAACATCGTAAACTGCCTCTCTAAGATTCGTTTTAATATTATTGTTTGGGACTCGTGTTGCATTCTGAGTTATTCCATTTTCATGAGAATACCACGTGAACTCCTATCAAGAGATCGATCCATATTTAAAGATCCACGTAGGCTGGAACTATGAAACAATCCTACTAAATTATTGCACATCATATTTTGGGAAATTCGTGCCGTTTTATCAAAGGAAATTTACTGACGCAATAGGTCGGACTCTTTCTTTATGAATAGAACACCTAAAATATCGGAGTTCCTGGATTCATAAGAATTTAGAAGGGAACTTACAGTTTTTATTATGGTGGAATCAATTGCTTTTTATTTATTTACCTAACGTCTTGGCAAAATGAGTTTATACGGTCTAATTAAATATTTTGTTACTGGAGATAGACACACAATACCTATCAAAGAAGAAAAAAAGTAAAAAGCTTACAAAATTTAGGTATGCAGCTTTACATGATGTTTGCGGCGAAAAGGTCCTTTTCTAGTTGTACTCAGTCATGAGACTGGGAACGTGCAATCCATATGAGAGTAGACAAGTTCCTTCATAGCGTTCTCTTGGCAATATTACTTACTTACTTACTCATGGAGCTGAGCCCTTCTGAAGGAGCCGCCAATTCTGCAGCTACGCAAGAATTTCCCAGCATTTTATGGAACCCGAAGGTTCATTACTTTGTTCACAAGAGCCCTCTACTGGTCCCTATCCTGAGCCAGATCAATCCAATTCATACCATCGCATCCTATCTCTCTAAGATCCATTTTAATATTGTCCAACCACCTACGCCTTGGTCTTCAAAGTGGTCTCTTTCCTTCTGGCTTCCCCCCAATTTCCAATACCCATTCCTCGTCTCTTGGCAATATTAACTGTAGAAATTATATTTCTCTGATGCCGATCCTTAAGGCAAATTTATTAGAACCTTGACTATAGAGCTGCAACATACAGACGTACTGACAGATCCATGAACACTTTTATCTATTTATCTATGGCACTACAGTCCTTGTAGACCTTGGCCGATCTATCAGTTTCCTAATTTATGCACGGTAGGACTCCTTGGACTGGGGATCACTCCGTCGCAAGGCCTCAACCTATACAGAGAACAGCACAAACATGAGATAAACGCATACATACATTCATACCGTGAGTGGGATTCGAACCTACGATCTCAACGTTCGAGCTGGCCTTAGACCGCGCGGCCACTATGCACGATCTCACTTACAAAGGTAAAAATGGCGAAGTTGTCCTGAGCTTAATTATTTAAGCACTATCCCATGAAGACCTATGGAGGACCTCGACATTAGATGGGGTGAGATGTCAGTTTCACATTTCAATCGTTTTATCCCCGAGAAAAAAGCCACCCGGTACCCATTGTGCAGGAGGCTGTGTGGGCCCCAGAGCCGGGCTGAACGTGGTGAAGAGAGAAATGGTGCCCCTGACGGGTTTCGAACCGATGCCGTCCAGTCTCTTATATACATTCAGTATATGTATGTCGTGCAAATGACGCATAACAACTGAAACCTGAGTACGAGGTGGCAGAAACTGGTCTATGGATCACTTAATGACCCTTTTTCAATGGTGTGTAGCTCGCCAAGCAAATTTACTGGGACCGACTTCTTCATACGCTGTAATTACTGCAAGGATGTCCCTCTGAGAACAATCCAAGCCTCTAATTACTTGCATTTGTGTCACGGATCGATGGCTTGCGTCAAGCGCTGTGGCTACCGGGCGTGTATTCACTCCCTTAATTCGAAAGTAACACGCAATTTTATTGTCGCGGTAAAGACCTTAATGTCACCAAACTTAACACACATGGCAGTGATCATAGGGGCCGGCCTCGATACGGAATATAGTGGTCTTCGAGCTTCGCGTCTGTGGGAGTTTCTATGTCTGTATCGTGTTCACTGAAGTATGGAACTTTAAACACATTTGCGAACGTATACTTAACAAGATTAATTTAGCCTTGAACTGTACTTTACTTTGAAATTCTATTTAGATAAACTATCGCAAATGTTTGAGAAAATTGTAAGGGGGGACTTCTAAAAACTTAAAAAGTCAATTACAATAAATTTTTACTTAATATTCTTGGAAGGAATATTGCCACAAGTTTGGAATCCAGAAGTGTTTCTTCCATGGAAACGCTAGAACAGACCGTTGCATAAGAAGCAACAATAGCGGTATTGTAATTCTAACAGTGAGCCGTTGCGTAGAGAACGCCGAATCTCCCCGGAGATGAGTCTCCACGGTTATAACGAGGGTTCACTGCATAGCAGCGGCCGAGGTTATAAAAAGGGTTGAAGGCATTTGCCAAGACAGTCGGAACCTAGACGCCATACGATATAGAAGAAGACAGACAGAAGACAAGCAAGAAGGCAGACTTGGGATAGCCGTGGCCGAAGACAGTTGAGATCCAGCCACGGCCAAGGACAGTTGAGACGTCGCATTGGAGTACTGGGCCAGAAGTCAAGTGACGCTGCACGTGACAATATATATAAAGCTGCTTTTAAACAAATGTCCATTATACTAAACTTTTGAAGCGAGAATTTAAGCAAATATTGCATTTATTTATTTAATTAAATTTTAAAATCCATTCACAATATCGTATCACCCACAGATAGCTGAACAGAAGGTCGTGCCATAGTTCAGGCGGTTAGTTGACGGTTTTCTACCACTGCGGTCCGGGTTCTATCCAAAGTCAAGTCATGTGGGATTTGTGGTGAAGAAAGTGGAACTGGGGCAGGTTTTCTCCGAGGACTGCGGTTTCCCCTGTCAATTTTCATTCCACCGACTGCTCCATACTCATCATTCATCATCCGGGGCTGCTACAATAGGCCAATTAGTGGCCGCCGTACCAAGTAGACTGTCTCACCCCACCCCAAGAAACTAAAAGCAAACTGAACAGAAGATATTGGCATGCTTAGAGGCTGATTCCATAACTACAGGCATGGAAGTAGTTACTTCGTAGTTGCGGACAGGTTTCGTCCTGAAGAAACGTAAACTCCCTTAGCTAACCTTTCCTCGATTATTTAATTACGTTTTATTTGTTTTCATCCTATCGTTTTTCAAACTAAGAATGTTTTCACTGGTCCTCGTCGACGAGTGAGAGGCACTTATGCTTCGTATTCGGGAGGTCTTGGTTCAAATTCAGCCCGTGGACAGGCTCCCCCAACTTAGGCATGAGTGGTTTTTCTCAGTCACTCAGGGTCATTACCTGACATTAGTCCGTGACTGCATATTTCCACAAACTGTCGTATTTATTCTTCACTAATCATCCTAGCAATCGACACTACATAGTCTGAGCAACTGGCAACATCGTTAAATAAAATAAAAAACAAAACTCCGTGGCCTGTAGTCCGCAAGCGAACTATACCGACCGAGCGAACGCCGTTTGTCGGCGAAATTAGTGCCGACTTTAGAGGATAGAGGGTGTCGCTGGTCAGCGCAACGAATCCCACGAAATAACTCCTCAGTTATCCTCAAGAGGCTGAGTGGACCCCGTTCCAGACCCACTACTTCTCAGAAAGCTGGTAGCGCTGGGAATCGAACCCGGGGCCTCTAGATCTGTAGCCAGGAACCACTACACCACAGAGGCGGTCAGCGTCGTTAAATACACCGTAAATAAATAGTAGAATTGTATATTTTAGGATAAAATTCGGTGTAATCGTTTGAATGTCCGCCGATATTCTAGAGGAATTTGTCGCCTCCGTTTTAAGGTGTTGAAGTGAAGCCATGCGAGAAACCAACCTGAAGCAGACAGCAAGCGGCTGTGAGAACTTCAGCGTCTACATAAACTGTTAGTGTTTCCGTGTCGTGTTTTAAATACGTGTAGCATTTCATTATTCTTACGCGGCCCAATTAAGAAATTACAAACTGCAGAATGGTTTAAATACTGCTATTATTGCACTTCAGAATAACTAACTACCGGGCAATAATATAGATACCACAAAGAAAAACACACAGACTTTAATTGACGCTGTTAAGGAGGCTGGTCTAGAAGTAAACACAGAGAAAACTAAGTACGCATTTCCGTTTCGTCACCAAAATGCAGGGCAAAATGAGGACATAAAAACAGGTAACATATATTTTGAAAATGTGGCACATTTCAGATATTTGGGAACTACTATAACAAATCAAAACCTGATGGAAGAAGAAATTGAGAGGAGATTGAACTCGGGTAATGCTTGCTCTGTCTTCTCGTCTGCTGTCTAAAAAACATAAAAATTATAATACACAAACTATAATTTTGCCTGTGGTTCTGTATGGGCATGAAACTTGGTCTCTGACATTAAGGGAGGAACATAAACTGTGGGTGTTTGAGAACAGGGTGTTGAGGAGAATATCTGGACCGAAGAGAGATGAAGTGACGGGAGGTTTGAGAAAACTACATAATGCGGAGCTTTATACCTTGTACTCTTCTCCAAGCATAATTAGAATGATCAAGTGAAGGAGGATGAGGTGGGCAGGGCAGGTAGCACGAATGGGGGAGAGGAGGAATGCATGTAGGCTACTGGTGGGAAAGCAAGAAGGAAGGAGACCACTGGGAAGACCAAGACGTTTGTGGGTGAACAATATTAGAATGGATCTTAGAGAGATAGGATGGGATGGTATGTGATTGGATTGATCTGGCTCAGGATAGGGACCATTGGAGGGCTCTTATGAACACGGTAATGGACCTTCGGGTTTCATAAAATACTGGGAAGTTCTTGAGCAGCTGCACAGGTGACAGCTTCTCAAGAACAGCTGAGCTCCATGAGTGAAGTGGGAGTGGTGTTTGTGAAGATAACTTATTCCAGACCGTGTGGACTACAGAGAGAAATGTGACGTAACGGGACAAATGCAGCTTACCGCATACAGCATTCCCCTTTGGTCGAAGTAATCCGCGACCGGCATAACATTCTTGTAAAAATTGTTGAGCTCCATTCTCGCGAGGCTGAGTACCACGTGACCCAGTTTGGCACCATAGTCGATCTGACGCTCCAACACCTTCTGTCTCCAGCTCACCAGAATCACGCCGTTAACAACTTGGATCTGAAACACATACTTTTAGGGTCAGGACTTCCTTATTTCTTAATTGTCTTAAGGTTTCTGATGATGGTCGGTTCATTATGGCTCAAGGGTTTTATGTTGGCACTCCTCACCGTCTGGGATATATATACGAGTATATATATATATATATATAACATACACGATGTTTCGAAAGCTGGATCAGTTTTCGCCATCAGGTGTAAGGTGGGAATTTGCCATGCAATAGCTCAGGCGGTTAGTCGCCGGTTTTCCCCCGCCATGGCTCGGGTTCAATCCTAGGTCAGGTCATGTGGATTTCTGGTGGATAAAGTTGCATTGGGGCATGTTTAGTTTGTGTGTGTGCGTGTTTCTGTGTTTGTGTACAGGTAGGGGCCTTTCGACGAGCTGATCACCCGCCCAAGGAGTCCTACCGAATGTGTAAGCTCTAGGAAAACCGAAGTGAACGGAGAAGTTCATGGAGGTAGGCCTAGGCCCACTGGGGCTGTAGTGCCAAGGGGGAAAGAAAAGAAGTTGCATTGGGGCACGTTTTTTCCGATTATTTCTGTTTCTTATGCCAATTCTCATTCCACCAAATGCTCCAGACTCATCCATAATCCGGGACTAGTGCAGTGGACGCCCAAGAGTGGCGCCATGCTTATGCGGTAACTTCTTCGCGAGGAGAGACGATCATCTAACCGTCAGAATGTTGCTAGCGTCGCAACGCTGTGTAGCGCCTCGCAAGTACGTTCTGCCCTTCCGTTCATGTGTACCCATGAAACAGTTCGCGAAACGCTGCACAAATTTACATGAAATTTTATTCTGTAGAATTTTAAAGTAAATTGTCTGGACTACTTACATTTCTGTGCACATTAAAATATTTATCGAGAAAAATATTTCGAACGAAAATTGTAGAGAAAATAAAGCTCTGTGAATTCAGACGAATTGTTGCAATTTTGCTTCTCTAAACTCAGTTAAATATTCTGAATAGGAGGCTGTATTAAAGCAAGTGTCACGTAACTTCGAACAAGGCCAAGAGTAACCTTGAATGCGCAGAAGAAAAATTTCAGACAAGGGGGTGGGTTCGAGGATGTGAAGAAGTGACAGGCGGCCAGTTGTCGGGTCGACCACAGTAAACGAATCCACATTCATAACTGAAATATAAGATGGTGACCTCGCTCAGTATATCGCCTGATGTTCTACTAAAATGTTTCAGTCCTATAGGTCCATGAATTTTTTCATATTCACGACAACAAAACTCGACTTTCTTGATTCTTATCGGCGCCATTGATTAGTAGACTTCATTCAGCATTCAACTGAGTTAGTATTCACGCTCGCAACACTTAACTCATTTGAACGACAACGTTCATTTATTCTATTGATCTGAGGTTTGAAGAAGGTTGGTGGTTGGCAACATGTGAGTTGTAATCATAGAGGCAGTCGCTTTCAGTTTCCTGCACTTAATTGCGTATTTCCCAGTGACTGAATTTCCATTAAACACGGACATTCTCGAAACAACTTCTTGCCAGAGGAAGCTAGAAGCATTTGCCGGGAAGGAAATTACAAGACTGATTCTGAAGAGAAATAAGGACATCATTCAGAAGACAATGGATGTATGAAATGGAATGGTTCCGAATAAGATGCAATGAAGGGGTCTGGCATAGGCTTTTAGTGATATTGAACCATCGCAGAAAGTTTTTGGCTGGTTGGTTAGTTGGTTTGACCGCCTTTGTGGTCTAATGGTCAGAGTTCCTGGCTAAAGATCCAGAGGTCCGGGTTAGAATCCCGGCGCTACCAGATTTTCTGAGAAGTAGTAGGTCTGGAACGGGGTTCACTCAACCTCGTGAGGATAACTGAGGAGCTTCGGTCTAGAAAACCGAAATTAACGGCCATGAGGATTCATTGCGCTGACCACGTGACATCCAAGGAGATCTTTGTACGTGTAGAATGGGGTATACACGTACCGTAATTTTTCCGTCGAGGCTAGTAGTAATTCTTTCATGTGGTTGACATGAGCGTAAGCTTGTTTAATTAATCGAATGTGTATAATCAATTACAGATACAGTCTTTCCTGTGATTTTATGAATCAGTTATTCAGTGCCCATAAGTTGTTTCTCTGTGAACAGCGAATATATTAGAGCCTAAATTTGCATTAATCTCATTGGCCTTCATTAGAACAAATATTGGAACATTGTTTCTGAGATGAAGTGACGGGAGATTGGAGAAAACTACGTACTGAGGAGGTTCCAAGTGTAATTAGAATGATCAAGTCAAAGAGGATGAGATAGGCAGGGCAAAAAAAAAATGGAGAGAAGAGGAATGCGTATAGGATATTGGTGGGAAAGCCAAAGGGGAAAAGGCCACTAGAAAAACAAAGACATAGGTGGGTGCATAATAATAAAATGGATCTTAGAGACATAAATTGGGGATGATATGGACTGAACTGATCTGGCTCAGGATAGGGACCAGTGGAGGGCTCTTGTAAACACGGTAATGAACCTTCGTGTTCTATAAAATTTTGGGAAATTCTTGAGTGGTTGAGCGACTGGTGGTTTCTTGAGAAGGGGCAGAGCTCCATGCAGTTAGTGAGTTATTAAGTAAAGTAATTTCAGTATGAAGCCGGTCACGGTAGCCGAGCGGTCTAAGGCTTGTACTGTCTTCGCTCGCACGGAAGCCGGGATCGTGGGTTCGAATCCCACTCAGGGCATGGATATTTGTGTGCGTTTTTCTGTGTTTGTGTACAGTTAGATGCCTTGCGATGAGCTGATCACCCGCCCAAGGAGTCCTACCGAATGTGTAAGATCTAGAAAAACCGAAGTGAACGGAGTTCATGGAGGTAGTCCTAGGCTCACTGGGGCTGTAGTGCCAAGGGAAAAAAAAATTCAGTATGAGCATATTTTGTATTTCTTCTACTAAGGAATGGCTTTGTCTAGAATCAGGTAGGGTGCTTCTACCAATAATTTGAGTTTATCGTTGATTACAAGGGGCCTTTCTCTTGTAAACTTCAGAAATACAATTGATTCCTAATTTTATAACTACAAAGGTAACTATATATATTATTTTACAATGGTATGGCGCATGGAGTTACCTTTGTAGCGAAGGCAAGTTCATGTACTACGTGATATGAATCAATTAAATTATAGGGAATTTCATTGACTGTCCACGGTATATTGCTTTGTCTCTATGACACCCTGTTACTAGGCGACCATGTATAAACAGGTCGATTTATAAGCAATCATACTTCGGCCTGCGGCCATCCTGTGCCGGACATTGCAGTAGAATATAAGAGAATTTAATCGATAAGAGGCTCGGCTTGCAAAGAGCGGTAATGAGCAACGCGTGTTTTTTCCTTCAAGTAAAAATGACGGTTCATGGAATTAAGAAAGAGAACTTCAGTACCTTTTGCCAAAATTGTTCTTATGTTTACGAGAGAAACATGTCGTGGATAATAGAGGCTGAATGCCGCTTTCTGCGAAACTAATATGTGGCACTAGAACCCGCGGATTCAGCGCCGCCGCTACAAAAGCTCGCCATTGTACACATCTTGAGTCAGAACATAGCCAGTTCCGAGGCTTCTTATAGAGCTTAGCAAAACAAACAACTTACGGTGAAGGGTTTTAACCATCAGAATGGAAGACTATCCCTTGTTGACTTCCATATCTGGGGCCGTCTTATTCTTTGGCAACTTGAAGATGCGCCATGTTTTAATTGAAAAAGAGACTGGCATAACATGCCACATGCTTATTAAAACATAAATCTGTGTTAGGCCTAAGTAATGATTGCTTTTTTTTTTCCTTGGCACTACAGCCCCAGTGGGCCTAGGCCTACCTCCATGAACTTCTCCGTTCACTTCGGTTTTTCTAGATCTTACACATTCGGTAGGACTCCTTGGGCGGGTGATCAGCTCGTCGCAAGGCCTCTACCTGTACACAAACACAGAAACACGCACACACACAAACTAAACATCCATGCCCTGAGTGGGATTCGAGCCCACGATCCCGGCTTCCGAGCGAGCGAAGACAGTGCATGCCTTAGGCCGCTCGGCTACAGTGACCGGCAATGTATAAGAATAATATATAGAAATTCAGTTCGTACCTCACAGGAAACAGATCCGAAGCCACGATCCCGGCTTCCGAGCGAGCGAAGACAGTGCATGCCTTAGACCACTCGGCTACCGTGACCGGCATTGATTGCTTACAAATTATTATTTCAGAACATACAGACGTTCCATTAATATTGAGATCTTGACTTTCATAGTAAGTATATATTTATAAGTGTTTACAAAGATTTCGAAAGAACAATCCATATTCAGAGGACATATGTACTCTGGAGATGGAAGTAGCAGGTTCCTCGTAGCCACACAATAGACTACACGTCTTACAGCCCAGAAGACCACGATATAAATTCGCATCGCTGTGAAAACCTCAGATGTCATTTCCGTAATAGTTTGACAGTGTTTGTATTTTGTTCTCCAAACTTGTTTCTCACCAAATTGACACGAACATCATCAGATACCTTTAAGTGCATTTCAGACATGGGCTAAGAGTCACGTTTATTTTGCCAGCGCATTATATGTACGTTCTTACATAGGCCAACAAGACTGGAAAGAATATAGTCCTTGATGTAGGACACAAGTTTCTTAACAGCGTTTTCGAGTTTATTAAGCTTGTTTGGGGCCCGTTTATTCTAGAGGAATCCATACACTTTGTAAACGCTGGAGGGCCTATGTTGAACGAAATGGAGACTATATCGAAAAATGACATAATTGTGTACAGCTTTCATTCAATAAATAAAAAAAATGTTACGGTTTTCATTTGACTTACAAACTTGCATCGCATCTCGCATTCAATTTCACTAAATCTCATGTTAAACTCTTGTTAATTAGTAATACTCTACTACTGTTGAGAAACTGTTTATGAAACGCTGATACGTAGAAGAAATTTTTAAATTTTAAATAATTTAATAAGGTAATTAATCGAATTAAACAGACATTTGAGACCCAAAATATATTATTTCGGCTCCCGAGATTCATCCATCCACAAATGAAATGCGTGTTTATTGCAAAATGTGCTTTGTAGGAACAAACGTAAGGTTAACAACCTCGAGGAGGCAGAACACAAGCAGCCAGAAGAATCATTATTCTTCTGAAAATGACAGTGCCCATTGTAATTTTGATATGAGTGATGGATTAACTATTTATGTTTTTCTTTTGCGTTTTAAAAAAACACTCTCTCTTCATGAGTCTTTGATCAAAGTAGGTTTGTCACTACTGACCGATTTAGTAGTGGTCAGGTGTCTGGATTCCCATGTTACGACTCCAGTAAGTTCCCGCTTTTTCTTATTCCATTTCGGCTGTTGTTCCCCCCAGACACTATGTTGTAGGGCTCAAAATTTTGTTCTGAATTTTATGGTTTTACTGAAAATCGTCCATGACAATTTTATTTTCATCCTCTTGAGATTTAATATTGTTTATCTGAACTAATATTTATCACTTGGGGGCACGCGGTAGCGTAGTGGTTGAGGGGCTATGATACAAGCCGGAAGGTCGCGGGTTCAAGTCCCCATGAGGCCATGGGGTTTACTCTAACAGAAATGAGTACCAGGAATTAATTAAATAATTTTCCTGAGGAGTAAAGCGCGGCCGGCGCGTAAGGCTGACAACCTTACCGCCATCTTTGAGCCGATTGTCTAGATAATGTGGGACCCTCAATGTCTCACAACCCTATGGGCCTTCACGGCCTGGTACAGGGATAGCGTTACTTTTTTTTTTTTACTTTAACATTTATCACTTGCTCAATTATCTTAGATTTATGAAGTGTGTTATTCAACTCCTGTAAAGAAATTTGAGCTCTTTTTATGGGAATCGATGCTCATTACAGTGTTAGAAATGGTCCACCACTGGTTCGTATCCTGAGGAACATGAATCCAGTCTACAACGTCACATCTTATTGTTCTAAGATCCATTTTTATACTATTATGCCATCTACATTTAGTTCTCCCGAATGGTCTTTTATCTTCAGATATTCTATCTAAAATGCTGTATATATTTCATCTCCCTCACCTTCCTGTACAGTCCCTGTCAATCACATTAACCTTGATTTGAGCGTCCTAACAATAGTACAAGTTATGAAGCCTCTCATTTTGCAGTTTTATCCTCAGAAGCAAAATTATCGACTACATAGTTCACCAACGACAGATGTAGAAAAAAAGACTTACCTTTTCTGAGTACTCCACCACGTCTCTCATATTTCTGGGGTATCCGGAAACCAAGTATGTTTTGGCGGCCGGCGCCATCTTCATCTCCAACATAAGCACCTCTGTTACAGTCTTGCTGGAGAGTTGCCCGAAGTCCTTCATGTCTGTGTATGGACAAGAGTAGCTTACTTTAGTCAAAAGAATCTATTAAAGTTGAGGTTTTGTGAAACAACTAGGTTAGGATTGTGATAGTGCATTCAAGTGCCATGCTTCATGATTTGTTGTGTGCAATATATTGTTTGGCTTAGCTACACAGATTATGCTTGTCATTGTTTTCTAAACTACGTCCGTATTCTTATATTGACAGAACAGCTTTTGATTTCGTTGTCAAGCGTTAATTACAAATTTATACATATATTTCGATGTATTTTATTATTGTATTGATATTTATTATTATCAGCACGGATAATTTAGCTATTAAATTTTGTTTACCTAGCATTCCTTATGACTGTCAGTTCTTAAAAATTTCTTTTGAGTTCTGTAAGTAAATTTTCGCAATATTTTACAATACTTAAAATTTAACAACTTATATTTGTGTTCGTTTGACTTCAAACTGAAACATATATAATAACCTATAAGACACCGACACGGAATTTTGCCGTTTTAAAAACCTCAGATCTTGTAGACCATAAATTATAAACTTTAATTACTGTAAGATTTGTAGCTTTTACGGCGAATAAATTCACTATAATTTTCTCGGGCCACCAGCTATCTCAGTGTTGAGCCAAATGCTATCGTCTCGAGATCAGTGTTTTATGCGACTCTTACGTATGTTTCCGCTCCTAGCCAGTTGCGAGGAGTTCGTGGGAAGCCCGATGGAGGCGCCAGTTCACGGCTGTATTATGAGAATTGCTTACATGGGATGTATTCGAACCAAATATTTATAGAAAACGTGTACGAGTGTACAACTCAGAATACCGTTCACATCAAGGGGCGTGGAGAGTAAATCACCAGACAAATATGTATTCTGCTTCTGTATTTCCAATCAGTCATCCTCGATCCCTGAATTACAGTTGTCATTACATATGTATAACGTCATCAAGGCTCTTTTTATTTTACGTTCCTTTTTATAGATGAAATAGTTTGTGTAAATCATCCCCGCATTTTTGCGTAGAGGTCTCGAAATATAAATCAATTAAGATTAATATCCTGTTTTAGTTATATGCTGACCTGATAATACTAGAGATTTCTAACAATTATTTCTGATGCTCTTGTGCATAATTTCTTATTAAGAATGAGTATTGTGAGTAGAGATTGGGAAAGAATAGGAATGCGTATAGGATATTGGTAGGAAAGCCAGAAGGAAAGAGACCACTGGGAAGACCAAGGCGTAGGTGGGTGAACAATATTAAAATGGATCTCAGAGAGATAGGATGGGATGGTATGGATTGGATTAATCTGGCTCAGGATAGAGACCAATGGAGAGCTCTTGTGAACACGGTAATGAATCTTCGGGTTCCATAAAATGCTGGGAAATTCTTGAGTAGCTGCAGATTTGGCTTCGCCTCAAGAAGGGCTCAGCTCCATAAGTAAGTAAGTAAGTAAGTATTGTGAGCAGAGGCGTCTATTCAATTTTTATACAAACTAAAGATCACTGCAGTGATATGTATTTAGACGTGCTACTGAAAATAGACTTGTAGATTATTGCTTGTGCAGTTTCAGGTAGAAATGGTGGATGATCTCTGAAAGCTCGATGCTATTTTACTGGTTTCTGAATCAGAAAAGTTTTGAGAGCCACTTGTAGTTTATCATTATTCGTTTCCTTATTTTACAAAACTATCTATTAAATATTTTAACGTCTGAAAATATGTCATACTTTCATTATACACTTCAGTTCTGCTCTGATTATAAATAGCGTATACATTTATCGAGAAATTAATGGCTAAAAAGTATCCTTTCAAATTCTATTCATTAGGTATGGGCCTATTACAAATCTATATGTTTTTAAGTAAACTCTTCCATGCACAGGAAATTTCTTGAATAGACGAGTGGCTGTTAGCTTCTCGACTGTGGCCTATATCATTACTTAGCTAATTAGTTATGTGTCTGTAATACCAAACTGAAATGCAATTCTACAAATTTTTCTGTGTATAATAGTATAGCGTCCGTTCATTCTCCTAACCAAAGAGTTCGAGACGGAATTTCCTCATAGAAAAAGCGTGAGGCTGTCCACTCGCCTTTATCCGGTACCGAAGTTCTTTGCGCTGACCACGCGACACCCTCTATCCGCTAAAGTTGGTACTAACTTCGCCGACAAGCGGCGGTCGCTCGGTCGGTATAGTTCCCTTGCGGACTAAAGCCGCGGAGGTTTTTTTATACCTTTACTTCACCATAAGTCTTCATGGCGAACTCTTTAATTGATGAATGTGATAACATTTTATTTTTATTTTTTAGTAATTTGGTTTAAAATGAAAGAAATTCTGAATGAATGTAAACGCTGCGTTACCCTTTGAGTGATAAACCTGTGGAAGGCTCTATGAATGGCTGCGATTTAAGCATTTTGTTATGAATTTAATTATGTGAGTTGTTGCGTTGACAATGATGTCTTGTCCATGTATGGAAGTTTGCAACGCCTTTGAAAGCAGGATTCTAAACTGTCGCACTAACTTGGAAAATGAAGGCAATGTTCGTGTCAAACATTTCGTTCGAGGCTATTGAATTAAAGCATAAAGAAGTAGAGGAGTAAATGTATGCATTATTCTTCTGTTTAATGACAGCTTCATACAGAGCAGCGAAGTGGGGCTTGATCTCTATCAGGAATTCTATTGTTTGCTATTTTCAGTTTCTTTATTGTCTTGGGTACGTTTAAAACCGTGTGTATAGGTCTGTATTCATTATTAACAGAGATCTTCATCGAAGAAACGAAAGGATGTCTGTAGTATGTCTCGTTGAGTAGTTCGACTTCAGTCGAAGGTTTGCCTTAAAGATAACATTTCAAAATATTTTTCTTCTACTTTATATTACAGCCAAAACAGCCCGGATTCTTTTAATTCTCGAGCTATCGGCTTTGGGGAAAATATACAATTTATTTATAGTCTAAGAATATTCGGGGCATGCGGTAGCGTAGTTGGTTGAGGCACTATACTACAAGCAGGAAGGTCGCGAGTTCGATCCCCGATGACTATATTTGTTATTTAAATTTACCTAATCCTTCCAGCCGCACTATGGCCCTGGGATCGACTCAGCCTCTAATAGAAATGAGTACCACGAATATTCCTGTGGTAAAGGGCGGCCGGCGCGTAAGGCTGACAATCTCACCGCCATCTGTGAGCCGACTGTCTACAGAAAATATGGGAGCCTTGACGTCTCTCAACCCTATGGGCCTCCATAGCCTGTTACAGATATACTTTTACCTCACGAGTATTTAATAACAGTATTTCATACTATACAACACAGATTGGTAGGTTGATGCGAGGTATAATGAATTTGGAAGAAATACTGTGACATGTCAACGCATTGCCAGGAAACGGCTCGATAAACACTCCGCGATATGCGCACTCAACAATAGGACGAATGTTTATAGCCCTTTGCTAGGCAACTGTCAGGGCGCCAATCGACTGGCGAAATATCGATCACATGATTTGTTTTCAATGTGGTCCGCGCCATGCCCAGTGCTAAGCAACAGAACTGTAAACACGTCTACAATAACAGGTGTTATATCCAGGAAGGTGTTACAGGTGTTAGTGGAACAAACATTCTAAGCTACAGTCATCTGCTTCTTGACATAATTCGTCTGTGACAAATTTTATTTAAAATAATATTGAGACAAATTTTCGCTTATTTATAAGTATGTAAAGGACTATACAGGACACAATTTTTATTGTTCCTTTCATTTTATAAATTTACAGCAAATGTGGTATCAATTTTTCTAGATTGTTGGTCGAATAAATAAGAAGGTTCACTAAAATCTCAAACCAGAATTTCCATCTGTGATTATTTCCCTGATGCACAATATCTGCTTACACATTTATCAAATAACTAGGTTATCTGAAGTAATTATCGTAAAAGATCTGAATATCGGAGACATAATTGCGTATACAGCACGGCTGAAATCATGCTATTCCCAACACACAAGACTGTGGACCTACACAACACGCAGAGAGAACAACTAGTTCCAACAGGGTGTTTCAAAATACAGTTTAAGTGCAAGAGCCATATGTTAAAGAATTCAGAACAGCATTTTCATATTCCATTCAAATCTCTTATATAATTTTTAGCATCTGCCGTCATTACTGTAAACGAGATAATGTTCCTCCTTCAAAACATGTATAATCCGGATTTGGGGCTAATTATGCTCGTACTATTAACAATATTGGTGAGAACCGTGGAATAATTGACGTCATGGAGCAGAGCCAATCTTCATTTAGTCCAGAAATTATCAACCTTTTATAGAACTCGAAATTTCATTTCTCTGTCCACAAGGGCCAGCCACTGGAGCCTTCCCTGAGGCAGATTTCATGTCGTAACATAATATTTTTTAAGATCTACTTCAATATTATCTTCCATTGTAGGCCTAAGTCTCACAAGCGTTCTCTTCCCCAAACTGAAGCTCTCGCGTATTTATGCCTTCTCACGCTGTTACATTCACTGTCTCTACGTGTATTCAGCCATTTGGAAGCTGAACATAGCTAGTATCTTTTTACTGGGGCACTTGGAAGAGTTGTACTGCCATCCGAGCCTACAAGAAAGTGGGTGAGTCGTATATTTGCTCGTGGGAATGAAAATAATTTGACAAAAAACTGTCCAGTGTTAAGGCAACCTGTCGGGCTATTTTCGAATGGAGCTGGGTGAACCGATAAAAAATTCAATCGTGAGCCTGAGTACTAAGGCTCAAGTCCCGGCTATAACACCGACTGTACAACATGAGTCATATCGTGGTTTTACTTATTCATTCTAGACAAATTTCAGGAGAGTTTCTGTATTTAGTCCTCAAGCCGTTTCTAATGCTTTTATGATAATTATGTTGCTCACTCTGTATCCATTCATAACTTTCGTCATCGTCTCATCCCTTATGGCGTTTCTAACCCCTTCATAAGAGTCCTGTCACGTGTTCATCTCCCCTCACAGCCATTTCCCGTCCCACTCGATCTCTGCTGCTGTTGACAATGTTTCTGTTTCCAGTTTTCGTTTATATTGGTTATTTAACGACGCTGTCAGTATCGGGATTACATAGCGTCGGTGTTGGGATTTTTTTATTGCTAGTGGGGTGGGACTAAGTCCCTTGTACTGCGGCCACTTCAGGCCTATTGTACCAGCCCCAGATGATAGGTGAGGGTGATTGTGGAGCAATTGGTGAAACGAACATTGGCAGGGGAAACCGATGTACTTGGAGGAAACCTGCCCCAGCGCCACTTTGTCCACCACAAATCCCACTTGACCAGACCCGGAATCGAACTCGGGCCGCCGCGGTGGGAAGCCAGCGACTAATCGCTTGAGCTATGGTGCGGCCCAAATCTGTGTTGGGATTGTAAACGAATGTGGATCAGTTGCTGTAAAGAGAATTGCAGGGTAAAACCTAAGTATTTGGAGGAAACCTGCCGGAGGCCATTTTGTCCACCACACATCCCACGTGACCTGCTCTGTTTCATTGCTTCTTAGTTTATTTAATTATATATGCTACGTGATCTTGAATATCAAGATGAGTTTTAGAGCGACGGATTAGGATTAAAATGGTCGTGGCTTATTTCAAGACAGACTACCATATTTACCTCGACGGACTGACCCCGAGACATCCAAGTCAGAATCTAATCTGTGATCTGTCGCATATGAAGGAGTACGTAACTTCCAGCATTCGGAAATAGAGTACCATTACAAAACTTCCAACAGAACCGCGCCATAGCTCAAGCGGTTAGTCGCTGGTTTCTCACCGCGGCGGCCAGGGTTCGATCTCGGGTCTGGTCAAGTGGGATTTGTGGTTGACAAGAGTGGAGCTGGGGCGGGTTTTCTCCGCGTACTTCGGTTTCCCCTGCCAATCTTCATTCCACCAAATTCTCCATCATCATAATCATCCGGGGCTGGTACAATAGGCCAATTAGTGGCCGCCGTGCCGAGTGGACACAGCTGGACTCCACTAAGCGAAACTTCCAACAAACCAGTCAGTAAAGGGCGAAGCACCGGCCAAAATTCGAAGCCGAAACAAATTGTTCCCAATTCAATAGCTCTGGAATTTATACAATCTGTCCATTTTGTTCTTCAAATGCCGTTTCTGACTGCAGGAGGATCGACACACCGCGCAGAAGAACACCAATATGTGCCGCTAGTTCAGTTTCAAACATGCTGTCCCACCCCGTCCCGAGTCCCTCTTGGTTACTCTTTACCATGCATAGAATTACACAGTCGGAAATGTTTGCTTGTATTATGCAAAACTATGAGAAAAAATTGCAAAGCACTTTCCTCTTTCGCCCCCCCCTTCCAGTGTTTAAAGAGTAATGAACTCCTGAAGACCGATCTTGCGTTTGTGGAAATGACATTATGTACCCGTTTTTGTCATTTGTACCTGAATAAATGACCCCCTCTGTGGTCTAGCGGTCAGAGTTCCTGCCTACAGATGCAGAGCTGCCGGGTTCAATTCACGGCGCTACCAGATTTTCTGAGAAATAGTGGGTCTGGAACGGGGTCCGCTCAATCTCGTGAGGGTAATTGAGGAGCTATTTCTAGGAAATAGCGGCTCCGGTCTAGAAAACCGAAATTAACGGCCATGGGGATTCGTTGCACTGATCACGCGACACCCTCTATCCGCAAAAGTTGGCACTAACTTCGCCGACAAACGGCCGTCGCTCGGTCAGTATTGTTCGTTTGCGGACTACAGGCCACGGAGTTTTATTTTTCTGTGACAGATCAGAAGGAACTGAACTGTTTGTGCTGTGAGCTAAAATTGTATAAGAAGGAGGAAAATCACACTAGCTCTTGTGCTTGGAGAAGCTTAGATATGGAACATTTTCTACTCGTTATTTCGGCTCCTGTGCAATTAATCGCGTTGCTTTCTCACATTTCATCAAAGATAAATAACCATAGAAATTTAAATGGAATTTAGCTGAATGCCCAGTTAAACTGACAAGCGTACAACGGATGGAACGGAACACCCGGCGTTCGATTCTACTTATGAGCTTATGTGGGCACGCGGTAGCGTAATTGATTGAGGCACATACTACAAAGCGAAAGGGCACGTGTTCTAGTCCCGATGAGATGTTTCTTTTTTCAATTGACCTAATGGTTCCAGCCCCACTATGGCCCTGGGTTCGACTCAGCCTTTAACAGAAATGAGTAGTAGGAATCTTCCTGGGGGTAAAGCGCGGCCGGCGGGTAAGGCTGACAACCTTACCGCCATCTTTGAGCCGATTGTCTAGATCATGTGGGAGCCTCGACGTCTCACAACCCTATGGGCCCTCACGGCCTGTTACAGGGATAGCTTTATCTGTTTTTACCTTTACCTTATGAGTTTATGACAAGGTACTGGACTCACTCAGCCCTGTGGCTAACAGAGAGAAAACAGGACTTATCGAAGATAAAGGTGGCTTGAACCGGAATCCTACGAATAGCTTCTTATTGGTGCTGAGATCACAAAGAAAGGAGCCAATCCTCCACGTACTAAAGATGAACATAAGTAAATCTTCCTACACGAAACTGATACACCTGTTAGTGTTAGTGTAACACTGCAGACACTTCCACGAGGCAGTCATTCCTCCTGTAAATACTAATTTAAGACCATATTCTGCTCGCGAGAGGAAGGGAAAGGAAAGGAAAGATAAGCCTAAAAGGACAATGGAAAAATATGTGTATGTGTGACCCACTTACGATTTTGAAAAGCTTTAGTCGATTTTCAATAAATTCAGTAAGGAGGTCATAAGACTGGAACGCAGACACAACCCAACTTCGAGGAATAGAGCCATTCTTCAGAAGTCAATACTCGCTTGGTTAGTCAAGAAATTCCCCGCCCTTTATGGAACCCGACATTTTGCAATCCGTGTTCAAAGCAGCCTGCCAATGAATCCTTTTCTGAACAATTTAAATAAAGTTCTCATCCTCCAATCATATTTATTTCAGAACCATTTTAATATTATCTTCTTATCTACGTGTAGGTGTTCCAAGTATTCATATTCTTTCAGGTTTATCTGAAAAAATATTTCATGCATTCACCATGCTTGCTAGATGTTCTGCCCATCCTGTTCTTGATTTGTTAATACTGTCACGTGTAAGGGGATGGCGTGACGAATAATAATTGGTCCAGTTATTGAGGCTAGCTCTTTCTAAGGGACCCAACAGAATATGTGTTTTCCCTCAACTGAGGACGGAAACAGATCCAGTTTCCGAAACGTCGTGTTTTTCTTAATTATCTTAAAAACCAGGACGATGGATAAAGTCCGAAAACCCAATATATCTGTGAATAATAATGGGTTCTAAATTTGATGATTGGGTTTATTGGCACTTCTTTACAATTACAAACACTTATAAGAGCTCACACATTGAAATCCTTCTTAGCGACGTCTGTTTGAATCTGGGACTGGCCTCCAGTCTCTCGAATTCTGGATACCTACTCCCTCGAATTCACTACTTCACTGCTTTTCTACTGCTAGTGCGGACCGCATAGAAGATACCACGTCGAATAATTAATTGTCTTCTGCTGTCCTGTTATTCGTCACGGGAATCTTGTGTTTAGCAACTTCTTAAATGGTAACATTGTAACGGGAACGTGATTTCTGGGCCGTTGCTCAGCAACGGACATCTGGATCTGGCTCCACTATTCCGGATTTCGGCCGTCACGTCACAATATTAATAATATTTGGTGAAGAGTAGGCCTACAAATCTTCATCTTCCATATCGCATACAAATACATTGGTAAGTAGGTACTAATCCCTCGGAGGAACCTGCTACCTGAGAGAGGCAGTAGGTGTCTCCGGATCGTCGGTACCGGACTATGAGGCATCACATCACAGGGAACTATGGTCTTCATAAAGCGGCCTCCGTAGTCTAGGGGTAACGTACGCGGGTTCAAACCCGGCGGAGGTCGTGGAATTTTTAAGGGCGGAAAAATTCAGGGAACAAGTCCTCCGGGAGGGACTTTAAGCCGTGGGTCCCGTGTCGTAGATTTACGGCACGTAAAAATCCTCATGTCTCTAGGAGACCTCTGAGCATAATTAAGCAAGTTTCCCGCCCAAATAGTTTCCAATGCCTCTGGTAGATGGGGGAAGTATCGAGGTACCGAGGGCCGACCTCGTTGGCTGAACGGGCCTGATAGCACGCACCAGTACCGGTAGAGTATGGCGACTGGTAGAATATCAAAGGGGGACCTACAGTAGACTATTGCAGAAGAACCCTTATCCCCAATGTCCGACACTAGCAGGAAATCAAACCCCACCTCCAGTGGGCCTACTGATACTGATTTTTAAATAAGCGCTGTGCGATGCTAAGGAAGAACACATTTACATGTAGGTCGAAAAGTCATCCATACGAAGCCTGACCAACAGCTCCTGGTCCAAATATGTCACATCGTTAAAATGAAAATATTTTCACACGCTGCTCGCCGGTAGTAACGGTCTCGGCCGAAAATGTGATTGTTATATAGGGCCTAAATTAATAAGTATGCAGAGTAAGTGATCAATAAAGCAGTGTTTTGTGTAGAGCATATTTATCTATACCGATCACAGTGGCCTTGCGGTCTAAGGCATGGGCCATCTTCGCCTGCTCGAACACTGGCGTCGTGGATTCGGATCCTACTCGAGGCATGGATGTCTGTGTGCGTTTATTCTGTGTTTGTGTTGTTCTCTATGTAGGTAGTGACCTTGCGACGGGCTGATCCCCCATCCCAGGGGTCCTACCGGCTGCGTATTTTTTTTTCCTTGGCACTACAGCTCCAATGGGCCTAGGCCTACCTCCACGAACTTCTCCGTTCACTTCGGTTTTTCTAGATCTTACACATTCGGTAGGACTCCTTGGGCGGGTAATCAGCTCGTCGCAAGGCCTCTAC
>NW_019727792.1:0-1347 GCF_002891405.2 Cryptotermes secundus | reverse complement strand
ATGCCTACCCTTTGACCTGTCCAGCAAGGGAGGCCCTGCCAGTAGCTACGCTGCCGCTGGTATAGTACTCAGGGTCCTTAGCATACTTAGCATAAATGTTTATTAGAAATAAAAATAACACCCACGGATAACAGTCTGCAATGGGATTGCTGAAAAGTACGGATGAGATCTTGAGGTTCACCCTTTTATTTCGCTCCAAAGGGGGTACGTGTACCACCAATTATGAAACACTGAGTTAATCCAAACTGTTGTAGAAAACAGAGTACAAGATGCCAAATATCTAGACAGTGAAGTTCATAAATTATCGTCTTCAGATTTAAAAATAGTTTAGTTTATTCATGCCAACAAGTCAGCCAATGTCCACACGCAATGAATGTTCGTGGCTGATGCTGTTCTAAACGGGAAGACTGACCAGGCATTTCGGTGAGTTATGAAGAGAAACAGACCCAACAGGTTGGTCTAGAAGTAACGCACTAGACTTGTATTCCGTAGGTGGTCGGTTCGAATCTCGACCTGGACACCGATTATCCTGAGTGTTTCGTGGTTTTCTTCAGTTCCTCCAGACAAATGTTCGATTATGCCACTGACGCTTCCTTTCATATCCGTTAAAATACGTACGTCATCCGTGAAAAAGAGACAAAGCTAGAATCTCTGAAAGATCTGAGGTTCTCACAGCGGTGGTTTATCTTCTGAGATATGTCATGTAGTCTGTTGAAAGTCAACTTACGTTTCTCTCTTTTGTAGCGTTTAGATTTTCAGTTCATCTAAGATAGATTCTGAAATGGCTCGAAAAATGTGCTTAAGAAATTCCAATATAAATTACAATCAAACTCAGTCTGCATGAGCTAACACAGTGAGACTTGCAGAGAATCTGTATTGGACATAAGATGGTTGTTTCTTTGTTTGTTTGAAACGTCTTTTGCTCTGATATATATTTAAGGACTTCACGGAGTAACCCTCTGAATTTACATCTAACACATGTTATGGCAAAACAAAATAATTGGCAATTATGACTGATAACCGGTAATTATAGAGAATTATCAATTTACACATAATTATGAATAAAAGTAATCTAAAAGTAAAGCTATCCCTGTAATAACCCGTGAAGGACCATAGGTTTGTGGGACGTCGAGGCTCCTACATTTTCTAGACAATCGGCTCACAGATGGCGATAAGGTTTTCAGCCTTACTTGCCGGCCGTCCTTTACCCCCAGGAAAATTCTTGGTATTCATTTCTGTTAGAGCTGAGTCGACCTCATTGGGAATCCAAACCGGCTTGTAGCACAGTGCCTCAACCAACTACGGTAAAACGTGCCCCCAATGATAACAATAATAATAGATAATTAT
>NW_019727791.1:706341-714943 GCF_002891405.2 Cryptotermes secundus | reverse complement strand
GTCTGAATACGAACTATGAAACTATCTCGTAGGTTATTTTTACTGAAATTGAAACACAAAATTAAGCTGTTAGGTAGGGTTTCCATTAATAACTAGTGTCTGTATATGCGGAGGCAACACTTGTACAGGGTCCAGCACGGTATGTCTGTTTTAATTCATGGTGCAATGGCTCTTCTAGGTGTAGTTAAATCCAAGGAAGAAATTAAGTGTAGTTTATGTCTGCTTTCATTTTATTCAACATAACCCCAAAATTTACCACGTGCATCATGTGTGTCATGTTTTCTGATGAATTATTTCGAGGTTTTGAGACAATTATACTTTTACAGGAATGGGGTATGGGCATGAAATTTTTGTAATATCCAGCAACTTTGATTCTGCTAGACTACCGCAAAAGTAATATTTGTGCAGGAGACATTTCTTGGAAAGTAAGTTCACTACAGCAGAAAGATTACACCTGAACAGAATTGCGGTTCCATGTGGCTCAGTTTTCTGCTTCGCAATCATTTTCACACCCTCCTATCCCTTCCTTCAATCTCTTGCCCTCAGTTGTAAATCACAAAGACTATACTCATGTTGTATTTCTCACCTCCTAAACAATACACTGGTGACATCCCCTGTAACACATATTCCTATCCATGCACATGGTCCTTCCACTTCCTTTAAAATGTTGGCAGTGCAACCATCACCAACAGCCAAGTTACTCATAATATGTCACAAATTATAATGTTTTTAGGATAATTAAAATGTCTGAAAAGCAGAATACACTATCAGTAATGTGGTTTGTAAGAGAATATGGTTGTTAAGACTTTACTTACTTACTCATGGAGCTGAGCCCTTCTGGAGGAGCCACCAATTCAGCAGTTACTCAAGAATTTCCCAGCATTTTTTATCGAACCTGAAGGTTCATTACCATGTTCACAAGAGGCTTCCACCGGTCCCTATCTTGAGCGAGATCTATCCAATCCATACCATCCCATCCTATCTCTATAAGGTCCATTCTAGTACTGTCCACCCACCGACACCTTGGTCTTCCCTGTGGTCTTTTTCCTTCTGGCTTTCCCACCAATATCCTGTACGCATTCCTTGTCACTTCCATTTGTGCTACATGACCTGCCCACCTCATCCTCCTTGATACACACACCCACACACAATTATTCAAATGCATTTTTCTGTTGCCTTACAATTTTTCTGCCATGTCTAAAATTTTCTTTGGTAGTGAAGTTATAGCCAATGACAGTATTTTGTCAGAACTTTCTGTAGTCCCGTTTACCAGTGGATGCAAAATTGAAATGAACAAAATGGATACCCTTCACTGTGATGCAACCACCACCAGTTCAAGTAATCTGTTGTGACCTTGTCCAGTTTTTGTTTCAGTGAATCATTTACAGGGTGGGCCAGACTCAGTTAGGCAGTTTTTGATTAGATGTTATTTTTATTGATAAATGTTAACAATTGCAATGGTTACAAAAATGGAAACACACACACATAAGTCATTGATTTTCAAGATGCTGGTCAACCTGGGCACCACCTACGTCAACACAGGCTTGCAGACGCAAAGCAACATTTTCACACGCCTTTCTACACATATTCACCAGAACTTTATTGAACTCCTGAACAGTCACCTCACGCAGATGTTTCACACTGTCAATGGCATTAGCGTACACCTTGTCTTTGAGGTAACCCCAAAGGAAAAAGTCTGGTGGGGTGATGTTGGGTGATGGGGCTGGCCACTCCACAGGCCCTCGATGGTCAATCCAGCATTGAGGAAAAACTTGATGCAAGAACGCCCGAACAATATTGGCGAAGTGTGGTGGGGCCCCATCTTGCTGCCACCACAGTTCATCAAAGTTCTCTTTCCTCTGAAGTTCTGGAATGACACTTTCCCTCAGCAACTTTAGGTAGGTTTCCCCCGTGACGCAACCTTCAAGGAAGAATGGGCCAGTCAGTCCTTCGTACGTCACGCCGCCCCACACCATCACTCCCTGGGACTGGAAATCATATTCAGTGGTGGCACTGGGGTTCTGTGGCCGCCAAAATACGCACTTGTGTCTGTTGACTGATCCTGATGTGTGAAATTTGGCCTCATCAGTCCAGACAATATTCCGGATAAGGTCAGAGTTCTCCTGAAACTTGGTCAGCATCAACTCGGCGAACTCAAGTCGCCTGTCGAAGTCATCCTCGTTAAGAACATGAATAAGCCGTGGATGGTATGGCGTCAGCTTCATGTCACTCAAAACTCTCTGCAAACTTGTCCTCAAAATGTCCAGTATGGCCGACAAACGGCAGGTAGACTTCGATTTCTGAGGAGATGATGCCAGTTCCGCAGCAACACATGCTTGTGTGTCAGCAGTTCGGACAGTTCTTGGCTGACCAGGATGCTTGGGATTCAAAGCACTTGCAGTTTCATCAAACTGCTTGTTTATTCGGACGATTGTGTCCCTGTGGACTGCTGGCGGTCCAAACTCTTCCAACATCCTGCGCTGGACTTCTGATAAATTGTTAGTAACTGAGAAAAGGTGCACACGTTTTACACGCTGCTCAATAGACAACCGTCTACCGCCCATGATGTTTCCTTGATGTGTACTAAGTAGGCAGAGTATTGACCTTGGTCACAGCATACCGTATGATGCTGCCATCTTATCGACAACAAAAGGTACTTTCCCATTATCCCGTGTATTGTTGGATTGGTTAGTTATTAATGATCAAAAACTGCCTAATTGAGTCTGCCCCACTCTGTAGATAATTGTGTCAGTGAAGCTTGCAGCCACACGGTTGGCATACTGAAGACCAGTTTTATATTCAAGTGGCTCAAAATGTATGAATTCAACAAAATTTTGAAGTTAATTTTTTTGACAACACAATACTTTCTCATATGTATGCTAATATATAAAATTGGAATTTGCAGTGTTCCTAACAGTTGTGAACATTTTAATTTGGGAGTCTATGATGCTGATGAAGATGGATGCATGATGTGGTCACAGGATGTTAGTGGAAGTGGTCCAGAAGGTATGTTCACTGAAAGGCTAAACAGAAAATTCCACATTATGTTAATAAATTTATAATATAATCTGGTTGGTGTGGTGAATAAAAATTAATGCTTTCAAGACTGAATTTCTTCTGAACATTGTATAGAAATTCAGTTCATACCTAATAGGGAAGCAATATGTCTCCGCTAAAACGACTGAGTTGTTAATGCTGTTTTTGTATAAATGGAACATTCATTTTCAGTACCAGGTCTTTTGTGCTTGAACTGAGGCAAAGACTTTGCAGAAGAAAGAAAGAGGGATATACCAGCAGTGTATGAAAATGATTATAAAATGTTTCTACTTAATTTTTTACTTATGTATACATATAGTCTCCCTGCTTCTCAGAACATTTGTACAGCAGTCCACAAGCTTTCTGATGCTGTTAGAAAAATAGAACTCTTTGGACCAAGTGTAAAGCGAGTCATGCACTGCTTCCTCATCATCATCTACAAATTGATGACCTCTGTGAGCCCCCTTAGAGGTCCAAATAAAAAGAAATCTGAAGATTGAAGGTGTGGACTATATGCTGGATGGTCACTTCAAATCTCAGCTCCTGAAGGATTTTCCTAGGTTGGGGAACAGAATGATTAGGAGCAGTATCATGCAAACAGCACATTGCAGTAATCTGCCTTGTCTATTTGGGGTGGATGGCTTGCCTCAATTCACTTTGTAAAATGTCAGAATATGTTGCATCTGTCAGTGTAATGCCACATTCCCAGTAATGTTGGATAGGACTTTGAGAGGTCCAGAACATTGTCAGCAGTAACTTCCCAGCTGATGGCTGGGTCAATTATTTGGCAGCAGGAGTGTACAAGTACTTGTGCGTACTCTGATGTGTGATTTGTGGTTCTTGATGGTATACAGAAGTATCATTATCAGTGATGTGATAAAAAAAATTGTTGCCTTCATTATGGTACCACTGCAGCAGACAAGAACTCATGCCCATGTGCTCTTCTGTCTATTCCCTCAGAACCCACCCTGCACAGACTTTGTGGAAACCAAGAATATTTTGCACTGTTAAATGAGCTGAACTCTTACTGATGTGTGGTGTTGATGCACTGTCCTGTACTGATATTCGTCCATCCTTGAGGATCATGGCTCTGGCTTGTTCCTGTTTGTTTGTCATCACTTACTGCTGTGGTGTGGTACTACAGGCATGCTCAATTGGTTTCTCTTGTCATGCCTCATGCAAACAGGTCTGTCCACTGAAACACACTCTGTTCTCATATTGGGCTCTTATTCGTTTGTGAATTTCACCCCCTTTAACATCTTTTGTCCCCCACCCACAGATATGTACACCCACAAGAGAATCTTGGCCAATTGTTCGTTTTTGATGCATNTTAACTCTAGAAACAGAACTGCAGACAGTGCACCAGTTGAGTTTCAGCCAGTATCAAGAAATGAGCCTAATAAATACTCTGTTTAATATGCATACTCTGAGGGAAGTTGGAATCTTACACTGGTTGACATTTGTATTTTAATTATAGTTGTAAGACTCAGCTCTCTAGGATTCATTTATAAGATTTCTTCCTTAACTTGTTCTTGAATTAGAATTGCATGTGTTTTGTACTGTTTTGGATTTGCCTCTGCATTTTCTGGCTGAGATCATTTTGCAGCATGCTAATTTGATTATCATTGATAAACCATTTATTTAGTCCTATAAATTTGGTTTGTCTGTTACTACCACTGTTTTTCTTTTGCCTGCTTCTGTTAGTAAACAACTATTAGAAGTAATTTTCGTTTTGTACAGTTCATTAAATTTTGCTGCCATATATGTGATATATTTTAAATATTTTGTTTAGGTATTAAATTTTGTATATTACATGCTGCAAGGTGTCCAGTAGTTTATTGTTCATTAGTGTCTAACCATTTAATAGAAATTTCTATTTTGAATGGTAAATTCTTAAGCTTCATCAGAGTATAACACACGCAGTCACAGGAGCAAGACACAACACGAAGCACAATACACACACGAACGTAGGAAGAGTGCTCTGATAGAAGAGGATAGGTGTGACTCGCGTATTGAGATGCGACGTAGGGATAAAAAATCCTGAACAGTTTTAATATTTTTAATATTTAATATTTATCAATATATCTGATGAACATATATTTTAGTTATTTTAGTATGAGGACGGCAAGGCATGCAGTGAAGTAGTTTAACGTAAATCGAAAAGCACCTGAAGATGGCACCTTTGTGTCGAAACATGTAGTGCAAGAGTGAAGAGTGAGGTGGATGAGTGTATGCGCTGTAAGACGGCTGGAATAAATCATGGACATTCATCAGTGGTATGTTTTTTTTATATATACAGAGTGCTCATATGTAGATAATAAAAATAGTTTGTATCAACATAGGTCTGGAAATGCACAGTTTCTGAGTTTATAAGGTCTGTCTATGACACTAAGCTCTTCACATTACCTTACAGTAAATGTTCTAAATGTCCACCTCGTACCTGAAAGAGGCCTCTGCTCAATGTCTCACTGCCACCCTAAGATGATCCAATAATTCCTGGCATATTGCATATTGTCTGAAACCCACTACAGTTTGATTTTGGAGAGGTTCCACATCATCCACTGGAGTGGAATACACCAACGATTTTAAGTGGCCCCACAAGTAGAAATCCAATGGAATTAAATAAGGTAAGGACTAAGGCCAGGCAATTGGTCCACCTCTACCTATCCATCGACCAGGATACTTTCAAGTCAGGTACCTGCGGGCAAGGAGGCTGAGATGGACAGGAGTGCCATCATGCATGAAGTACAGTTCTCAATGAATGATCAGTGGCACACTGGCCAAGAAAGCAGGCATTTTTTTTTCCAAGATAGCTTTGTAATTCTTCCCTGTAATCATATTTGGAAGTATGTGGGGTCCAAATAAATTATCACCACAAATACTGGGCCAGATATTGATGGAGAACCGCTGTTGGTGATGTGATGGAAGAATTGCATGAGGATTTTCATGTGCCTACAGATGCTGATTGTTACAAAATTGATCTTATCATTCAGCAGTTTTAGAAAGCCTTGACCAGGAAAGTATGTTGATATGAACTGTTTTTATTATCTTTATATGAGGAACGCATATTGAAATACTCTGTATAAGAGTACGTACATATATAATATTTTTGAGTAGGATTGCTTTTCTGTGTTTCAGCTTCTGTCATCAGTGTTTTCATTCTTTTGTTATTTACTCATACACTCTGATAATATTTGTAATATTTTGATTTCTGTGTTATTTAAGATCCATTTGAATTATGTTCCAAGTATGGTTCCAGTATTTAATATTCATATGATGTAAGATGTATAATTGTTCATTCAGTTTTTTTGTTTCCAAACGTATTGGGCTTACATCAACAGACCCAGCTATAGGCATGGCTACACTTTACTGTTCATCAGAATGGGACAGTTCATATGTGTGAACTTCTTACTGTGGAATGAAAACGGAAAATTTCGGCATGGCAGTATTTATTGAAGGAGAACAGTAGTGTGTACTACTCACTCTGTGTCGAGTTTTACAGGTGCCGGAGTAGGAACTATGTTTTATCTACAGTGGTAAAGTAGACTTGGGAACCCTTGAGTGGATGAAGTAAAAAAGACACACTTATAATTTCAATGACAAGAAATTTAATTTCTTGCTTTTGTATGTACAAGCAAAGATATACTGTATCTCAAGTTTGTCAGACATGGTGTTAACTCATCTGTGTTCCATTGCAGTGGCGGAGATATCGACCAACACGCATTATCAGAAAAACAGAAGGATGTGGAAAAAGGAAATAATTGTTCATCTGATGTCATGCCCATCCTCATAAAAATGTAAGAATTTAGTACCTGAGGGTTTGCCTGCCACAGTATGGACAGTCTGATGCTCACACATTGAAGATGACAAAGAAGCATTATATGCCTAAGTATTTGTCAGCCTGCACCAGAAGTGAGAAAGCTGCGTTCAGTTTCAACACCTTCAGCATTAGAATAGTTAGTGAATTATTTGAAATTATATGCAGCAACATACATTCGTCTTAAAGAACAGAGTGCTTTTGCCTGCTAGCAGTAGTTACTGTACATATAAACTCCATGGCCTGCAGTCCCCAAGCGAACTATACCAACCGAGCGACCGCCGCTTGTCAGCGAAGTTAGTGCCAACTTTTGTGGATATAGGGTGTCACTTGGTCAGCGCGATGCCTCCCCACGGCCATTAATCTCGGTTTCCTAGACTGGAGCCACTATTTCCTTGAAATAGTTCCTCAGTTATCCTCACAAGGCTGAGTGGACCCCGTTCCAAACCCACTACTTAGAAAATATGGTAGTGCTGGGAATCAAACCCGGGACCTTTGGATCTGTAGCCAGGAACTCTGAACACTAGACCACATAGGCGGTCTGCTGTACTCATATCATTTTTTAAATATTTTGTAGACAGTCTGTGAAACTGTGTTTTGATTGGGTGATAGCTATGTGAATAATGAATGAATTTCCATTTTAATGGCAGTCTCAGCATCTATTATCAGGGATTAATTGTATGAGTGATGTAGCAATGTGGCCCGTGTAATCATGCAGTTGCTCTTGGAATCTGGTGTCCCTGTTGCAAAGGAACTAGCGGAGATAACAGTGGGTGGAGTCAGGGGTTGACTTATATCCAGGGCAACAGTTGTTATTTCCTAACGTTTGAAGACTCGGATGTTGCAAAAGTTACAAGTGGCTGTGTGTTTAAGGTCCTTCTTCATTGATGTATGCTGATAGACAGGGTCCATGGTTAGCCTAGACTGAATCTTGTATTCCTGTTTAACCTTTATTGGATGAACGTCATCATATGATGTCGTTAAAAGTTAGGGCAGCTGGCCGAACGTCATCATATGATGTCGCGGATTCCACGCGTGTAAGGTTTTTTTTTTTTAAATTAAATTAAAAATATAAATTGTTGTTCTATTTACATGATTTTTGGTCACCACCTTTATAAGGAGACAGCCTTCCTTCCTGCATGATCTAATGTAATCTAGCGACGTCATATGACGTTAAAAGTAAGGCCAAATGGCCGAACGACATCATATGATATCGCGCATTCCATGCGTGTAAAGATTTTTTAAAAATTAAATTTAAAATATAAATTGTTGTTCTATTTACATGATTTTTGGTCACCACCTTTATAAGGAGACAGCCTTCCTTCCTGCATGATCTAATGTAATCTAGCGACGTCATATGACGTTAAAAGTAAGGCCAAATGGCCGAACGACATCATATGATATCGCGCATTCCATGCGTGTAAAGATTTTTTAAAAATTAAATTTAAAATATAAATTGTTGTTCTATTTACATGATTTTTGGTCACAACCTTTATAAGGAGACAGCCTTCCCTCCTGCATGATCTAATGTAATCTAGCGACGTCATATGGCCGAACGACCTCATATGATTTCGCGCATTGCATGCGTGTAAAGATTTTTTTTAAAATTAAATTTAAAACTAAATTTTTGCTCTACTTACATGATATATGTTCACCATCTTCATGAGGAAACAGCCTTCCCTCCTGCGTCATCTATGGTAATGTGGCCTTCGTATGGTACTGCCGAAAACATTCCGAAAAGTCCGACGT
>NW_019727791.1:696454-705563 GCF_002891405.2 Cryptotermes secundus | reverse complement strand
GTCCCATGTGATAAATAAGCTTCAACAAGAGACACCATTGAATGTGAAGTCGCCACAAGGACTTACACTGCTAAAACGCATGGTGCAGAAAATGTATTACACTGCTAGAACGCATGGTGCAGAAAATGTATGAATTTTGGGAATTTTTTTTTGGGAATCAGTGTAAAAATTTTTCACAGATATTAAAATCTGTAAATTAGAATATCTGATTCTATATTCTTTCTACATTAAAGGAGCGTTCATTTCGTTCGTTTATCATAAAAAATTTAGAAATCACACCATTTTTAGAAACATGTTTACAATGTCATTGCTCTAGAAGGGCGGGCATTTAAATTAACTCCGTCCAGCAGCCCCTACCGGAAATTAAATGGCCCGTCCGATAAAGGTTAAGTTACTGGAATGTAGCTGGGCTGGACTGGTGGGCTTGTACGAGTACTATGTAGTTGTAGTCAGTAGCATGGCATGTGTAGTTCTCACCAAGACTGGGGTATACTGTAGTTCAGTAGTTGTAGTTATTGCTGTGGTATCCTGTAGTTAATTGTATACAGTACTGCATTATGTTTGAAGATGGTACATGGATGGTACTGGCCCTTGAGACCGGGTTACCTCATGACATCATCAGAGAAAAGGGATTTAGTGTAAGTCTGTCTGAGAACGTAGCTACCAGTGTACATCAGCAAAGCATTGACACACAAGTACTGGGACTGCTTCCTTCATTCCACATTATCCATGTTAATTGATGCTGTTCATGACCAAATACATGACAAGAACACCTGAACACCTGATGGTCTCCAGGTTCATCATAATGGAAGCAGACATTTTTGAGAAGCACTGGAAATTGATTTCACACTGACATGGTTGTCTGTCCAGGGAGGTTTTGTTTGTAGGAATTGAGATGGGTTGGAAGTTGAACACTTGAATCAGTGGTTTTGTTGTCTTCTGCTCCATGCAGTCTTTCTGAACCAGTGTGGCAAGACATTCAGTTATTTGTTTTTATACATTTAATGAAATGTAACAGCAATTCAGTCTAGTACCTCATGGATGTATGGTGCTGTTTGTTGAAATGTTTCTCTCTGGATATGCCTATGCATATCTTGGTGACCAAGTTGTAATGACCGGTGATGACACTGACATGAAAGGTAAGTGAAATATATGTAATCCTTATTTGGAGGTCAGTGTTTGCTGTAAGGACACATGTACTATTGTGTACAATTTGGATTGAAATAAAGGCTTAAAACCCATGTTGGACTCTCCCTCATCCCAGTTTTCACACTGTGTATTTTGTAATAGTTTCTGGGCTTCTGTTGGTTATCTGTGCATGAAGTTTTTTCTTGTGTTTTTGTAATTAATGTGTAATACACTGTTTTATAGAATTTGGTTTGTTTTCAGATCCCTCTTAAGTTGAATCCTATCCTTGTAATAATTTTCAAATTGGTTCTCTGTACTTACACATGAGGCGTTGCTTATCATTTCACCATCTCTTCATATTTGTGTGCACTTTTGGTTTGCAGCATTTAAATTTGTATTGGGCTGTCAGGTGTAGCAGCATAACAATGTCAGGCAATGAGTTGAGTGAATATGCTTTATTAGTGTTCCTTTAAGTTACTTATGTAACAGGATATTGTTTGAAGGAGTATTTCCTGATAGATTAAAATATGCTACAGTGTTACCAGTATATAAAAAAGGTGATAAAAACAGGGTATCTAACTACAGACATATTTCCATCTTGACATCTAAAAGTAAAATATTTGAGAAGGTAATGTATAGTAGTTTATTAAAACATTTAAATGACAACAGCATATTAAGTAACCATCAGTCTGGATTTATAGAAAAACAAGGGACTGAAAATGGTATTTTTAGACTTATTTCTGGAATATTAAATTCACTAAATAATAAAATGCTAGTCAGTGAGATATTTTGTGACCTGGAAAAGGCTTTTGACTGTGTTAGTCATACAGTATTACTTAATAAATTAAAGTATTATGGAATAAAGGATAAACAGTACAACCTCTACAAATCATACCTACAGGATAGATTTCAGAGAACTACCATTNGCACACTGTCGCATAAAATCTTGTAACCACGCATTCGGGTCTTCTTATCGCGACTGCTGCTATATTTCAACTCGACTCGCAGGCTGCTACCTTGAGAACTGTTGATAACACTCGCTAGTAGGCTTGCTCGGAACTAACTCGGAACTGAACTCGGCGATAGCCACATTACAACTAAACTGGCCGACTGCTACGTTACAACTGACTCCGCAGGCAGCGCAGCTCTCTCATATAGGGGCTGTGTGGGCCTGTTACGTAGCAAAGCTGTTACCTAACGCCGTCTTGCGTCACCGCGCATTGCGCGTTACTTTACCGTGCGGTGGGGTGGGAGGGGAGCGCTGACTCATCCGCCACGTCACTGCTGGAGGGGGCTTCTCCGTTGCGCAACATGTCACACTGCTCCCTTCTTAAGGCTGTTCGTCCCGAATAGCCTAACGGTGCATTCCCGTTCCTTTGCTTCGGGGCTGTTCTTGCAGCATCTGTTCTCCGGCCGTTACAACCGCTCCCCTCTTAAGACCAATTCGTCTCGAGCGGTTTCCTTTCAGCTCGCCAGAAGATCCAGTTGTATCCCATTCATCCATCGCTTTCTCACATGGCACATTCACTCTCTGGGGAGGCCGGTTCTTCTACATTACCGGTTCCTCCTCTGCTTGAAGTCTTTTTTTCCGTTTTGGAGGGGGTCATCCTCTCCATAAGGTCCATTCCTTGATCATTTCTTTCTTCGGAGGTTCCTTATGTCGATGTAACAGCTCTTGCTGCGTTGTTTGCACTCGCTGACGTCGTTCCTTCTGGACTTCCCACCTCTTCCTGGCGCGAGACCGTGGCGCCAAGTCCTTTCTCCGGCATCCGAAGGTTCCCTTGGGAGTTTCCTTCTTGGAGGCATTTCTCCAACGTCGTGCCACTGTCGCGCGACAGGATATCTTCCTGCAGGTGGCAGCCAACTTTATCCGGGACACATGATCTCCTTGGGTCCACGATTTATTGAAGATGTTTCTTCGACGCCAGGCCACTGTTGCATGGCGGAACACTTTCCTGCGAACGACGGCCAATTTATTCTGGGGTCCGCAATTTTCCCGCGTCGGGTTCTTCATAATTCGTCGCTTTCTGTCCCTCCGCCTTTTCTTCATCAGTTCTCCGACCGGCATCACTTCGGCGTCTTTTACGGGTACCTCTCGTAGATCTGCCGCCTCAGGTTTCCTGTTCGCTGAGGCCGGATCTTCTTCTTGATGTGCCTCCATTACTAGGCAGGCCGTCGTCCCTCCGACCGGTATTATTTCGGGGACCTCTTCTTGTTGTGCCGTTCTTGCTTGGCAGGTCAACATCTCATTGTCTTCGTTAGGAATTGACTGTCGGTTAACTACAACCGCTTTTCCTCTTGGATTTTTCTCTGTTGCATCCTGGCAGGCTGTCGTTTCTTCCTGCCAGGCATTGAAGTCGGCATCTAATTTTGTCAGCATGACGTCGATTTGTTTTGGTTGACGCCTAATTTTGCCAGGAAGTCTTCTCTGTCTTTTTTCCTATTTGCTTCCGCCTTTTCTTGATGGATGCGGAACATTTCTTGCATGTGCACGCGGTCAGCATCTGCTCTTACTTGGTTTGCCCTCATTTTTTTGATGGGTTTTATGCTGGCGTCCATTCTTGCCAGCATTTCCTCTTTGTCAGTTTTCCTATCGGGGTCTAATTTGGCCAAGAAATCTTCTCTGTCTTTCTTCCTATTTTCCTCCATCTCTTCCTTCTCTTTCCTCCTACATCCTCCATCTCTTCCTTCTCTTTCCTCCTACATTCCTCCATCTCCTCCTCTCTTCCTCCCTATCGGCTTTCTGTCTTGCCGCCATTTGCTCCTGGGCGAACAACAGACGTTCCATCACCTTTTCCATGTCCCTGTTGTAGTAGTAAACCACTCGATGCACAATAATTCAATTATTTGTCACTTGTGTAAGTTCGATCGCACTTCTGACACCAATGTAACTGTACTACAGCATTCACTAAGTCTCGAAAGCACACAATAAGTCTTCCGCTCGCTGACTTCTTAGTTATTGCACACTGTCGCATAAAATCTTGTAACCACGCATTCGGGTCTTCTTATCACGACTGCTGCTATATTTCAACTCGACTCGCAGGCTGCTACCTTGAGAACTGTTGATAACATTCGCTCGTAGGCTTGCTCGGAACTAACTCGGAACTGAACTCGGCGATAGCCACATTACAACTAAACTGGCCGACTGCTACGTTACAACTCAACTCGGCGACTGCTACGTCACAACTGACTCCGCAGGCAGCACAGCTCTCTCATATAGGGGCTGTGTGGGCCTGTTACGTAGCAAAGCTGTTACCTCACGCCGTCTTATGTTACCGTGCGGTGGGGTGGGAGGGGAGCGCTGACTCATCCGCCACGTCACTGCTGGAGGGGGGCTTCTCCGTTGCGCAACATGTCACAATATAAACTTTACTGCAAAAAACCAGGTACAAAGGGATATAGGAGATTTAGTAACAATTATTACAAAAACAAATCATACTAAATTTCTTGGACTGACCATTGAAAACGCTATGACCTGGGAAAGACATATTGATGAGGTAACAAAGAAATTGACTACAGCCTGTTACATGATCAGAAATATAAAACCAGTAGTATCTATGAAAATATTAAAAAGTATCTACTACTCATATTTCCATTCGGTTATGACGTATGGCCTGATATTCTGGGGAAACTCATCGCATGCCGAAAGGGTTTTCAAATTGTAAAAGAGTCATAAGATTGATCAAAGGCTGTGATCTTAGAAAGTCATGTAGAGAACATTTTAGGGATATGAACATACTGCCCCTAAGATCACAGTACATATACTTATTAATTATGTTTGTAATAAATAATAAAGAAATATTTAATATAAATAAGGATTGCTATGAAAAAGATACTAGACAAAATATGAATATACATATGTACCAGGTCAATTTGGCGAAATATAGGAATGGGGTTTATCACATGGCTGCAAGGATTTATAATGGACTTCCAAATACAATCAAAATAATCTCAAATAATGCAAATAAGTTTAAAGCCAGTTTAAAAGAGTTTTTATTTGTGAACTCCTTTTATACATTGGAGGAATATTTTAATAGATGACAATGGCAACATTATGCAAAGGGTAATTTATATATTTAACTTTTTAATTAGATTTATATTACAAACAAATTGACAGCTGCTTGATTTATAAGCAAGATGAGTTTATACTACTGGGCGATTTCTATATCTGTTGGTTGTGTAACCGTGTAAGGATTTTATGGAAAGAATGACGTGAAATTGACCAAGTAACTTAATTTACCTGTAATAATACTTCTTATCTGATTAGTTGTCAATATTATTATCCATATTACTTATCACCATTATATTATATTGTATATTGATTACTGTGATACTGTGTAAACTTTTAAACTTGTTTTATGTTGCAAACATATTGACAACTGCATGATTTATAAGCAAGATGAGTTCATACTACTTGACGATTTCTGTATCTGTTGGTTGTTTAAACCATGTAAGGATTTTATGGAATGTGAATAAATGAATGAATGAATGCTGAGATTATACTTTGAGAAGACTTCGTCTGAGGCCCCAGGTATCAATAGAATTTGTCTATTTTGGTTGTGATCAGCATAAGAGTCTTATTTTAATGTAGTGGATTTGCAATAGAAAATGTTTGGATATTCAGATTGGGCCCTGGTGTATGAATACACAACATTTGTGAAGCGTGTTTTTGCTCTGTTCAGTATATTTAATGGCTGAATGTTATAATTATTGGCAGCAAGTAGCAAGGGAGCTGGTCGTATAATTTTTAGAGGCAAGCCACGTGCTTCCTTTGTGAGTGCTGGCAGTTTGACCTTGGGTTTGAAACCCATACAAACTCATGAACGTTCATGTCAGACATTGATTTGTTAGCTCTGAACAATGAAATCATTTATCGGGGTACTGGTTTCGAAACTATATACGTTTAGATATGACTGTTTATGACCTGGTGAGCCAATAGAGGTCAGCTTTGTTTTGAGAACTTAGAGGAGGAAATATTCGCGGACGCCTGCATATCAGTGTTACCAGAGCTTTCAAGAACGTGTGATGCATTCAGGGTTTGGTTTGCAGTGTTGAATTGTCAGTTAGGACTTGAGTGGCGGATTTTTTAATATTTCGTTATTAGTTAGGAAGTCAGTGTCAGACTCCTATATTTCTTTGTATATCATTTTTATTGTGTATCTCGGAAGAGGTATAAACCCACTGAGCCAGTGTTACTTTGTGCGTAAAGACATCTTCATCACTGTGACTTTCGGTATCAGTGGTGGACTGGCACTTTTCGACTGCTATTGGAATTACTTTGCATCACAATTTTGCGAGTGTTCCTAACAATCTCGCTCTTTCAATCATCATAAATTATAGGATTTAGCTGGAAGCCCCCTCCCCCAAGATGGAACCTCAAAAACGAGCCCAATACTCAAAACTCTTCGATGCTGAAGAACTTGAGGAAATATTGATGGAAGATGAATCTGATGAAGAGTTGGAAGAACTCGATGAGGTCATTGAACCTCGCGAGCATATGTCGTCATTATCATCATCATCCTCAAGTAATGAGGGAGGGGAAAGGGAGATCAGGTTTCGCGATAGAAGACCTGGGGATTCGCCAAAGCTACTAGATTTCACTGGTCTTCCGAGTGGAATCAACAGATCCGCTGCTCCCAATATAAATGCTCAGTCCTCTCCCTTTTCCATTTTCATTCTCTTTTTCCAACATATATTCCAGATCTTGGTACAAGAAACAAACAGATATTTTCGTCAATTTTGGCAAGCCAAGATGCTCCAGGCCCTTCTGCTCAACCGCCTGATGTCACAATTAAAGAAATGTCAACATTTTTGGCCATAATAATGCAAATGGGCCACAATCAGTGGGACACCCTGAAAGATTATTGGTCAAGAGATGAGCAGTACTACACTCCATTCTATCATAACACCATGGTACGCGACCGTTTCTTCCATATTTTGAGATTCCTGCATTTTGAGAATAATGAAGCTCCTCCAAATCGAGATGACCCAGAGAACGATAGGCTCTGGAAGATTAGAAAAATTTTCAACAATCTTAGCAGCAAATTTTATGAACTTTACCATCCATCGGAACATCTTGCTGTTGATGAAGTGATAGTGCTGTTCAAAGGAAGAGTGGTTTTTCGGTAGTATATTCCAAAGAAACACAAAAGATTTGGAATAAAAATTTACACGCTTTGTGATTCTCTAGGCTATACGTATGACATGACTGTTTATTTGGGGAAACAAAGGCAACTTGTAACCGAAGAAATTACGCCAACCCATGGCATTGTTCTCCAACTTATTCGAAGAGTAGAAGGCTCAGGACACAAACTTTATATGGACAACTATTTCAGTTCCCCTGCATTGTATGACGATCTTCTAGAGCGTAAAATAAATACATGTGGCACCGTTCGCAATAACAGGCGTGGAATGCCACAAGAAATTCGGCCCAAATCGATGAAATTAAAAAAAGGGGATATTGTGACAAGAGTGAAGGGGGATCTAAGTGTTGTTCATTGGAAAGACAAGAGTGATGTGTGTTCTGACGAATATGCACCCTCCTCCATTGGATGGCAACTTCCGAGATGAATCTGGCCGTGCTATCAAATCTCATGTAATTGAAGACTACAATGCACACATGGGCTTTGTGGACAAATCTGATAGAATGGTGAACAGCTATGGCATTGCTCGGAGGACATGGAAATGGACGAAGAAATTATTCTTCCACCTCCTAGACATGACTGTTCTCAATGCATATCTGTTACACAAGTCATGTGATGGGAAAATGACGCACAAAAAATTCCGCGAAATTTTGGTGCGTGATTTGATTCTTAAATCACATGAGGCGAATATCACGGTCAGTGGCGTTTCTGGGGGGGGGGGAGGCCAAGTTCACGTGGGGCCCAACTGAGTCAACTGGAGGTGAAACATTCAAAACACTGGCCAGCTAAAGGGAAACAAAGACGTCACGTTTGTTCTATAAACAAGAAAAGCAGGAGCCCGCTTTTCTGCTGTAAAAAGTGTAATGTTGCACTGTGTGTGGTGGACTGCTTTGAGAAGTGGCACACGTGCGTCAGAGTGTAAACTGTGAAGTAACGCAGTCCAAACTGTGTACAGTCTGAACCAAATATTATTGTATATAGTTTCATCATATTTACATCACCACCATGATTCTAGGTTGAAGAAAAACAACGGGTAAGTCCTTTAGAATTTCATAACATATGTAATAATGATTATATTTTGCATTTCATGACAAAATAATCACAGTTAATTTTCATTTGTAAAACTTGCCCTTTTGTGTATATGTAGAAAATTTTATTGTCTTTAAGGTTCTTTTTATTTCATATTCCGATGTTGCATAGAACGGAAAATATGCGTTTTTTTCTGAAAGTTTGCAATGTTAAAGACTTAGGGCCATTTAAATTCCGGCCGTAGGGAGCTGCCGGCAATTTAGAAGTCCGTATGTTAAAGGTTAAGGCCATCTGTGCTCGGGTGGAACCAGTAGACAGTAGCAGGGCCTCAATTAGGTTCTGGCCCTAGTGCTGAGAACAGGACCCTTGAAAGGCTGTAGTGAAAACAGGAATGCTTGGCACGACAACACTCAAATTTGTGTTCATGTTTAAATTATCATATTTTAAAGGTTTACTCTTATATAATATGGTATCCTTAGTGCAGGAGGCTAGGCCTCCTGTGACCCATCCTCTTGGTAAAAACACAATGCTCCCTTGGGTTGGGGGGAGGACTGGGATCCTGCTAGGCTCATCTGTGCCCCCTGCTATCCATGGGTTGATCACAGAGACTGACACTTTTGCACTTTAGTGAGAATGCATACAGGCTGAAAATGCGCCATTTCTGTCACCAGGACAGACTGACTGTGCACTTCCATCTTCTGTTCAGGTTCTTTGACAATCATCCAACAAATATCCTTGACACAGAATCATTTTTAAATTTCCCTTAAATTTAGTTTGATGCTTCTCTATCAACTTTTCATGCACGGTGT
>NW_019727791.1:694970-696416 GCF_002891405.2 Cryptotermes secundus | reverse complement strand
AACATTTGGTACTTTTTAGAAAAGATGTTCCCCAACTGCTTCACTGGATAGTGGGGGACCAACAAAAGGTCACTCAGGACGTCATCTCTCTATTTCTTACTGTGGGACATCTGATAATATTGTCATTTAAGTTTAGCATTAAAGGAATAAAGTGCAAATAAATGTGGCCATTAGACGGGTGTGCATCAGTGCATTACGAAATGAGAGAACATGTTGTACACATTCAGCCGAAGTGTTTAAAAGTTGACAGTCACAGCTCTGAACTCAAACTTTAATTGTCGCTACAATGAGATTCCTACGCCTCTGTATAGGTCATTTGGGTTAGCACGTTTATTAGCAGCCCCAGAAAACTCCCATGTTATTGGTGGCCAACATGGCTGCCATGACCGCCATGACACCGCGGTGCAATGCTGCTGCCATCTCACGCATCCTACTTTAACTAAATTTAAAATGGTAGACAGGGCCGAGAGTACAGTCGGTAAGAAGGTATGCTAACATAGCAACTATTTTGAGGTGCCCCCCCCCCAATGCTTTGTTCGCTAGAATAGCAATAAATACTTTAACAGCCAGATCTCTTGTGCTGCAGAGGTTCCCCCCCCAAACCTATTTCTATTTTTGAACTGTGTTCAGTATCACTAGTCAAGGAGGATGAGGTTGGCAGGGCATGTAGCACGAATGGGGAAGCGAGGAATGCATATAGTATATTGGTGGGAAAGCCAGAAGGAAAGACAGTACTAGGAAGACCAAGGTGTAGATGGGTGGACACTATTAAAATGTATCCTAGAGATATAGGATGGTATGATATGGAGTGGATTGATCTGGCTCAGGATAGGGACCAGTGGAGGGCTCTTGTGAACACAGTAATGAACCTTCGGGATCCATGAAAAGCTGGAAATTTCTTGAGTGACTGCACAACTGGGGGGTTCTCAAGAAGGGTTCAATTCCATAAGTAAGTTCAATATCACTTCACCCATATCCTTTGGGTTGGATTTGAGTGAAGTGCTATTAAAAAAATGCACGTTGCTACTCTGCGTTTAAATGTCCATTCCTGTTAGGGCGCTTAAACAATTTTAAGCATTGTGTTTAAAAACTCTGTATCTAACACAATTTNAACACAATTTTTATGATTAATGGATGGAATTAACTTTGTTTCTATCAGCAAGGAACATAGTGTCGGATATTACAAGGGAAGATCTGAAAATTTTTATACAAAAAGTTATACTCTGTTTTCAATTTTTTCTTTTAATTTTGATGCGTACTGTAAAATTGGTTTCCAAGTTCTTCACAGAGTTATTCTGCATTATAAATTTGTCTCTGTAGCACTTGACAAATTTTAGCAGTCCCTGGTGCCATAAGACATATGGAAGCAATAAAATCATTTGGTTCTCTGCTGGAAAACCTTACATCTTTGTTACGCTCTTCAGATTTTCAAATCTTTTGACTAAA
>NW_019727791.1:623194-694005 GCF_002891405.2 Cryptotermes secundus | reverse complement strand
GACGTGCAGCCAGACTTGAGGATGCACGGTTGCGAGCACGGCGAACGCGTTCTGCATCTTCAAATCTGCTTCGTTCTCAACAGATTGAACGCGACAGGCTGAGAGTGGCTGAAAGACATCAACGAGAAACAGCAGATCAGCGTCAAAGACGACTCCGTGCTCAGAAATCACGCGATTACAATCGCCTTGCATTCCGGTACAGCCCAGCTGAAGATTATAGTTTGAGCCGGCATGTTCTCATCGGCACTATGACTGAAGTGTGTCCTTATTGCAAGGCTCTGAAATTTAATGGAGAAACAAAAGGAATTGGCGTTTGCAATCGCCATCAACAAAGCTCAGGGCCAATCTTTAGAACTGTGCGGTTTTGATCTAGACACGGATTGCTTCTCACATGGACAATTATATGTTGCGTGTTCTAGAGTCGGCAAACCAGACAATCTCTATATCTGCACAGAGAATGGAAGAACAAAAAATATTGTATACCCACAAGCATTGTGAAATTAAACATATTAGAAACGTGCGCTTTCTCTTTTCTTTCTTTTCCATTTAACCAGACTGAGCCACAGCAACGCGTGGCCGGGTACAGCTAGTTCAAAAATAAATATTTAGGACTGCATGCGCTATTACTAGCGGCGTGTGCGCGCACTTCCACTAACGGAGTTTAAATGCCCGACTGGCCAAAACGGGGTACTTTGGCCACGACAAACTTACCCATCACTGGCACGATCGGGGCACTTCGGACGTTAAAGGTTAATTGGAAGTTGCGGGAAGAATTAATCGCCCATTTTGATGTGACACGGACTGCATAAGGAACAAAAAGTTTAGGAGTTGGATACAAAGACGTCCCGTTACCTAGCCAGCAAGGCGATCTCATAAGCCTCGAAAAGAAAGGGGGATACTAATATAGATGGACAGACACAGACAGATACATAGGCAGACAGCAAAGTGATCTTATAAGCCTCATTTAATTTTATTAAAATGAGGAACGCAAGCTAAAAAGCGGGTTTGTATAATGTGCTAGCCCTGAAATCGTGAAGCAACCGGACCTCTTGTTGTCCTGCTCACACGGATCGACACGGATCGACCTGTGCTGTCCCGCTGGTCTTCGTAATCGCTCGTTACATGCGAATCGCGCTTTCATGTGGAGTTTAAATGTAAGATGGCGTTAAATAATGTTCGACATTCAATTGTTCGTGATGCTCTCAGGGGTTACTAAAGAAGTTCGCATCTGTGCCGCACCAATCTGTAGCCGATAACATCAAACATGGAGCTTTATGACTCAGAAGAGTCATGTAGTTCGGTGTCCTCCACTTCATTTGTATTTTCTGCTTCGATAGACTCCCAAGAATCGTCAGTAGATTCGTATCCGAGATTACCTTCAAAGACTGTTAAGAAAAATAGGAAACGGACACCACACATATTGGATAAGTTATATTACAGAGAGGTAGGGTTCATTAAAAGCATTGTCAAGTGTAGTGGTGCAGTTGGTAAGAACAAATTATGATTGCTTTGGTTTTGCAGATCAGGGGTAACTTTGCCTCCTTCCCACATGCGGCAAATTTAAGGCTTTTTTGTCAAATTCCGGCTCGGTGCCAGATTCGCCTTCGAAATGTGCTTCCTGAATCTGCACTGGATTCCAAGTGGGTAATTTTTTATTTTGTGGATTAGACTGACATTTGTAGTGAGAGGGAAGCTATATATATATATATATATATATATATATATATATTTCATTTTCATGTTAAACATTTGTGATGTCTGTGTTGTATGTAATTTATCAAGTATGTTTTTCTTGGCAGTCATGTATTCCTTGGTCTCTCAAGATGTGGCCAGTTTCTATTGTCATACACGTACACAACAGAGTTAGACGTGATGACTTTCAACCAAGTTTACAAATACCGGCTACATTGGTGGGCGTTTGTTCCTCACCAGCAAGTGCGTAAAGTTTCTGAAGTAATGTTGTTTGGTAATCAAGGTGTATACAGCACTCTCTTCATTGCAGTCTGTCAGTGGCCAATGGATTACTCAAGAGTTCTCATTTATGGAAATTGGTAAGTCTCTGAATTTGGAGATTCAATATTCCTAATTTTCTGTTCTGTTTATGTTGTTTTAATATTTAAAATTAAAACTAATATTAAGATTTTGCTCTACCCTCCCACATCTTTTATTCCACTCACATTATTCATAACCTAAAATAGTTTAATAGAGATTTAGTTGGAAAAGAAACATTATTGTTCCTCCAATTAATAGATGTTACCTAACCTGGCACAGAACTTAGTTTTGTTTTTACCAAAGCTCACAGAAATTTCTTCTAAGACAAAACTTAATGTAATTTATTACATGATTTTGTTAAGAGTGGATTGATAAAGAGGGACACATACATCCAGCAATATGGTAAAATATCAAGTAACTGAGCAACACAACTTACAGACTAAACATATTTTTATTTTCTGTTCCATACATTTTTATATACACTTGACAGCAGTGCATTGCAATTTTATTTCAATGTTGTTTTGAGTTCTTCTAATTTGAGCTATAAAGTGGAGTTTTAATAATCATAAAGACTGAACAGAAATTGTAAGAACATGTAAAAAGAGGCAGCTTAAATATTTGCCACTGAAGTTATAATTCAGTGTGGTAAAAATTCAGATTATGTCATGGTCTCCTTCCACATACTGTGCACAACATGAATACATTTCTTGACTAACTGAGCAGCTTATCTTTTCAGTAGGCCATGCCATAGCTCAGAAGGTTAGTCACTCTTTTCCTACTGTAATGGTTGAGGTTTGATCCCCATTCAGGCTATATGGGATTTGTGGTGGACAAGGTGGCATTGGGGCAGGTTTCCTCCAAGTACTTTTCTTTTTCTTGCCAATTCTCATTCCGTCATCTGCTCTACAGTCACCTTTGATGTGATACTGGTATGACAGGCTAACTAGTGGCCTACATAACAAGTGGACCCAGCCTCACTCCACAAAATAGTTGCAGCTTCTCAGTAAGGCCTCTGCTGCTTGGAGTTCAGTTATATAAAATATGCATTTTTAACATATTTGGCCTTTCATTGTTAATGCAAGACAATAGTCTGATGTCTCTATAAGAAACCAGCTTGTGAAGGTGTTAAATCTCTAAGTGAATGAAAAGTATTTACACTGTTTAGTTTTGGTTGCCATAAACATTAAGCAGGAGGAAACACAAAAAAGTTCTGAATATATGTTTTGAAGGATTAAACAAGCTATTTAGTTGAGGTTTTTGGGATGTCAGTGCTTAAAAGTAGTAAGTACTGTAACTTTATTTATGTAGTTCACAGATATAAAATCTGGTGTGATGCATCTCATTGTTATGAGCAATCAGGTTATAGAATTTCACACTGACAATGTAAAACAAGACCATAAATTTAACAAAGCAGATCATAAATCCACTTTCAAAGAAATTTTATATAAAAATTAAAGCTTTTTAAACAAAATGTGGAGCAACGTAAAATTTGGCTTGAACTATTTTTGTTTAAGAAATAATTATGTGATAAATTCAGATTGCATATGTGCTTGTGTTTGTGATGGAGTGGGATATTGACTAGCCAGTGCTTGTGTGTTAGTGATGTAACAGGTTTGGTAGTACTATGGTTGCTGTCCCCTTCCTATTTTAGAGTATTAGTGTTGTTTAACCCTTGAGAATGTATGTGGTGTACTTTGTACACCATTCGATCAGATTAATTTAGATGGTTATATAAACTCCATTATTATACAAAATTTATAGAAAATGGTAGGGTTTGCATTTTTGTTCATAAAAATCTGAACTATTAAATATTAACCTGAGTAAGTATTGTAAAGATCAAGACATTGAGGTTTGTGCACTAAAATTAGAAACTACTCGTCTTAATATTTATGTAATTGCAGTCTACAGAGCACCTTATAGTAATTTTAATTAATTTCTTATTGGATTAGATAGTACTGTCAAGTCACTTTACAGAGTCAAATTGAAGTTTTTTATATGTGGTGATATAAATATAGATTATTTTATGAATGGGGATGAAAAAAGACAACTTGATGCTATGTTACTGTTGGCTGTAGTATATTCCCCCACCAGAGTCCAAAATAGATCTAACATGGCAATAGGCAATATATTTATAGATATCCATAAAATTGTATAGTTTATTATATTAGACCATGATGCTCAATTCTTAATAGTGAAATATGTTAATCTACAATTATTGAAACTTCATATTGATACCATCAGAAACATACATAGATATTCTATAGAAGATTTGAAAATTAGACTAAGTTATGAATTTTGGGACATCATTTTTGGTAACAATGATAACATGGATGTAGACTTGTTATTTAATACATTCCTGAATAATTATTTAAGAATATTTTATACAAGTTTTCCCCTTCAAAAAATGATTGAGGTAATAATAATTATTGGCTAACAACTGGTATAAGGATTTTCTGTAATCATAAAAACGTCTTTATTTACTTAGTAGGAACAGTAATGTTATCAGCTTAAAGAGTACTGTAACGTANAACAGCCAGCTAAGAAGTCAGTCTCGGATCGTCCGCCGGAGAAGTCAGTCCCGGAATAGCCTTCAAAGGAGTCAGTCTTGGAACAACCGCCAGAGAAGAGAGTCCAGTGTCTCGCCGAATTATTGTGAGCAGTGATTGTACCACTGCAAGTGTAAATGATTGTAAAGTGTGTGTAAGGCGAGCGAACGTAATAAATTCGCTATATCAGAAGACGGCGTGAAGTTATTTGTAGCGTGACACACAAATACGCTACAGTACTATAAACAATACTGCAAAATATTATCAAGTGTGACTAAAGAAGCTAAAAGGTCAATGTACAATAACCAGGTAACTAACTCTGCTAATAAAATGAAAACAATTTGGAATATTATAAAATTAGAAGGAAATAGACTAAAAGGATATACAATTAGTAAATATCAAAATTATCCTTAGGCTTTTAGTAAATCTTATCTATCAACAGCTAGAAAAATTATTCAGGACATTAGATATAGCAACATAAAAGGTTCTTGTAATAACAAAAATCCAAAATATTACTTGTGTAAAGTATCACATAATTCTTTTCCTAATGTAAAATTTAATAATATTTCCACAAAAGAAATTGAAAGCATTATCAAGTCTTTCAGATTAATGAATTCACATGGTTATGATGATGTTTCTATAAAAATATTAAAGGTTAGTTAGTGCTCCTTTTATCAATTCTCCTTCAAATTATGTTTGTAATAAATCTATAATATCTGGAACCTTTCATGATGTTAAATGCATTGAATAACAGAATAATCGTTGGAGGCTTCTTTTGTGATTTACAGAAAGCTCCTGATTGTGTTAATCACATTTTATTAACAAAATTAGAGTTTTATGGAATAACAAGAACATCTCTTAAACTAATTAAATTTTACCTAGAAGGTAGATCCATGTTCCATGGTTCCCTTGTCACCACAGCTTGGCACATCCTCAGGTTGCGGATCTAGGAGACGCCCTCCAGGTATGGAGGGAAGCTGCAAATATATTGAATAAGCAGTCGCGGACAGCCTACAAGGGGTGGCCCAGCTTGGGGGTTGGTCATGGGGCTAACCATTCCTCACCGCAAGAAAATATGTTTGTTACGAAAATGTTCAAAAAGCCTCAGAACTGAATGGATTCTGTGGATAAATGACCTAGGTGAAAGAAAATGGATATGAGATTTGGTTCTTGGAATGTTAGATGTATGTATAGGGCAGGTTCATCAGGGCAGTGGTGGAAGAAATCTCAAAATGTAGTAGGATTTAGTGGGAATACAGGCGGTCAGATGGGATGGAGGTGGCACGGAACCATCAGGTGAATATACATTTTTCTGTGGAAAGGGGAATGAAAATCACGAATTAGTTACAGGATTTTTCAGACATAAGAGAATCATATCAGCAGTTAAGAAGGTAGAATTTGTTAGTGATAGCATGTCATACATAATACTAAGAGGTCACTGGTGTGATATCATTGTTCTGAATGCTCATGCCCCAGCAGAAGATAAAATTGATATGAAGGACAGGTTCTGTGAAGAAGTAGAACATGTATTTGATAAATTCCCGAAGTACCAAGAACGAAGGCTCCACCGAGAATAGCGGTACAGGAGTATAGCCACTGAAGAGGGAATGTGAAAGGTGTTACTGAAAGTGATTATATTTGTGAATGTATACAAATAATTGTCCAATAAACATTCATCTAGTCAGAAAACCATCCTTTCTCGTCGCTTTACCTAGGAAATACATGACAACTGGTGTTAGAAGTGGGATAGGATTAGGACAAATTATTGGAAGTACGATTACATCGAATATTATACCGCTACAGGATGGAGTCACAACAGATGATGGAACTCCTGCTGAAATAAATGAGAGCCAGCCAAGAACAGATGATGCAACAGCTTCTGGCCAACCAGGCAAAGATGGACGCGAACCAAGCCGAACTAAGAAGCGCCATCGACGACTGAAGTGGGAGGAGACTACCTCAGTGGAAATGGAACCTGAGTCAGTACAAGAGGTCCCTAAAAAGGGAGCCACAGTGGTGCCGGTTGGAGGACCAAGAAAGTGGCATAGGGACTGAAACTTATCTGCAGGGCGTCATGATCAGCAAGAAGAAAGGATCTGGGGATATTGTGAATCCTGGAAGAAAGCAATCATTGCTGAAAGGAAGGTGTCCCGTCATGCAAAAGTGGCATGACACAGGAGAGACATCGTCAAGAAGGAACTTACTCTGGGAGCTTGTTGATCCCAGAGGAAGAGATTGGTCACAGCTGGCCGGAAGTTGACCCGCTGTGCAAAACTGACACAGCACAAGAGACGCAGGCTTCAGAGAAGCAGTCACGTAGGATCGTCAGTCGCACAGGGATGGCGGAAGAATCATACCAGAAATAAATTTGCAAGAGGAACCCGGGAAGGACGGACACGTGGATGGAGACAACTGATGCTCCAGGAAGGCACCAAGGGAACCAGGAATCAAGACTTCAAGGACCAGCTACAGCATGGAAGCAAGAGGGAATTCAAGAAGACCCACAGGAAGACAAATGAACTGTCCCATTACAAAGAAGCCAATACTGGACACTGTGGAGGGGTTGACCAGCTCCAAACGAAAAAAAGAAGAGAACCTGAGAACACAGTGGGAGCTGGTAATGTAGAAACACCTGCCCTGACACCTAGAAAAAAAAAGGAACTACCCACAGCCAATTATGTGAGAGACTTAGTGGACCATCTACACGATATCCACAATTATGCCTGGCAACAACTGAAGCTCGCCAGTGACAGGATGAAAACTCAGTATTATAAACTGGCCAACTCTGCAGGTTACCACGAGGGCGACAGTGGCTCTATTGTCCGGCCCGCAGGAAGGGGAAATCACCAAAACTGCAGTCCTCATGGGAAGGCCCTTACAAGGTAGTCACCCAGATAAACAACGTGGTATACAGAATCCAGAAGAACACAGAACCCACCCCTCCCCCAAAAAAGAAAGAACTGTGATAAACCGTCAGGCTGTTCAGGATGAACAACATTAAGGCCGGACTTTAGAACGTTTAGAACGTCCCTTCCTGGTCAACGGCGAGCAATTCCTAGGCAACAAAACAGACAGTTGCCTAGGGAAGTGCTTAAGCAACAGAGACCGAATTGTTGAGTTCCCACAGCAATGAATGCGCAACAATAGGGCTTCTGTTGCTAGGCAATGCATGAGTGGACACGTCTGACAACAATACATGATATCCATTTGCCAAACAGCAATGTGTTTTCTGTGGTTGGTCCATGCCAAGCCTATATACTGAGCATTGAACACTGTTCAAAAGAGATTCAACGAGGAATAAGGGAAGAACCAAGAGTAGTTAGGATCCAACGAGCGGTAAGGGAAGAACCAAGAATGAAGGCTTCACCAAGAATAGCAGTACAAGAGTATAGCCACTGAGGAGGGAATGTAGAAGTCGTTACTGGAAGTGATTATATTTGTGAGTGTAAACAAATAATTGTCTAGTAAACATTCTTCTAGTGCGAAACCCATCATTTGTCTGTGTGACTGCCATGACTGTTGGAGGCTGGATGGCTTTCATTCAGTCTGGATTGGGCTACAGAACCACAGTTGGTCACGCTCCATGCCAGACAGTTGCAGCATGCTTTCATTCTTTCACCCGTGCCTTCCTCCAGGTGTCATCCTTGCCCTTTATCTTGCTATAGTCCATCTTCTTGTTATATATCTTCACATTTCTCCGATGAGGCCTGTGGCATGGGCTGCCCTGAGACACAACCTTGGCTTGAGATTTGGGGGTGGCACCAAACCCACCGCCATCTTGTTCATTGGAACTTCCATCTCCTTTTCGACCGTAGGCCTGGAAGCTACAGTACAGTTTTTCCTTTGTCTCCCCATCTCAACAGGGGACTCCATGGTTTCTTGATATCCTGCTGTCTCTTCCATAATAATCAAAGGCAAGCTCTCCATCTTAATCTGCAGAGGATCCACCTCATCCTGAGAGTGTGCATCATGTCTGTCTTCCTCGATTATTATCGGCATTTCAGTTTGCTGGAATCTGAGAGAGAGTTCATCCGCACTCATCTTCAAATTCCTCACTGAACTCCCCTCATTCCAAAAGTGAGCAGGGAGTTCATCTTCGTCCTTCATTGTCCTCGCTGAATCCCCCTCATTCTGAAAGTGATCAGGGCATTTGTTTTCCATCTCAGTTGTTCTCAATAAATGCCCCTCATTCTAAAAGGGAGCACGTTGTTCATCTTCCATTTCCATTTTTCTCACTGAATTTGGGTCATCCTGAAAGTGGCCATCATTTTCGTCTTCATCTTCATCTTCTTCCATTATGGTCAGCATTATATCCACAAGTTGCTCTTCTCTCCTCATTGCCAAATTCCTCACCTAGTCAGTGCTTAAGCAACAGAGACCGGAGTAATCCCTGTCATTGTGAAAGTGAGCAGAGTGTTCCTCTTCCATCTCCCTTGTCCTCGCTGAAATCAGCTTATCCTGAAAGTGGGCATCATCTTCGTGTTTGTGTTCGTCTTCATCTTCATCTTCTTCCATGATAGTTGGCATTATATCCACAAGTTGCTGGAATCTGAGACGTTGCTTTTCACTTTCATTGTTGTGATCAGTAATAAACATAATTTTAAAGTGAATTCTGAGGTACATAATATTAATACTAGGACCAAATGTGATTTGCATCATCCACTGTCTCATTTGTCGGTTTACTAGAAGGTAACATATTATACTTGGATTAAGGTGTTTGACAGTTTACCTGTTCCAATAAAGGAATTGCTCCACAATACAAAACAATTTAAATCGGCCTTGAAACATTTTTTGTACTTTCATTAATTTTATATATAAATATCTATCTATACAAATAAAAATGTATATGTTCGTTTATTCAAAATCTTAAATCCCTGAAAGTTCTTCACCGATTGCTTTGAAATTTTGACACAACATTGCATTTGAATACGCATGTGTTTTTATATACCTGTTATATAGATGTCACACCTGTGACGGGTAAAAACATGTCACATGTTTGGAATCCAGGAGTCACTTTGATAGTAACGCTAGAACAGACTGTTGCATAGGTAGCGACAATAGTGGTATTGTAGCCCCAACAATTGGCCGTTGCCTAGGAAGTAACAATAGCGATACTGTAATCCCAACAGTGAGCCATTGTGTTGAGAACATCGAATCTCCACGGATACGACGAATACACAGAGCGTTCTCACAGAGACAACGCAGTAACAATGGGTCGTTGCGTAGGAATCGTATTGTAGCCCCAACAATTGGCCGTTGCCTAGGAAGTAACAATAGCGATACTGTAATCCCAACAGTGAGCCATTGTGTTGAGAACATCGAATCTCCACGGATACGACGAATACACAGAGCGTTCTCACAGAGACAACGCAGTAACAATGGGTCGTTGCGTAGGAATCGCGGAATCAACAAAGCAGCATTTCCCCGGTGATAGACAACAGAAGGCATTGTATAGCAACTGCCGAGGTATAAATAGCCCAGCTTCGACAAGGAGCAGTCAGTCTGAAATTAACCGCCGAAGGAGGCAGTCCAAAATTAACTGCTGAAGAAGTTAGTCTGGTATTGCGAGATGCAGTTGTAAATGACGGTAATACAACTAACATTGGAAGACTAACCATTTTGCCATCTTCATATACAGGCAGTCCATGTCATATGCATGAGTTCGCTCAAGATGCAATTGCGTATGTTTGTCACTACGGGCGTCCAGACCTATTCATTACATTCACATGCAATCCAGCTTGGGACGATATACAACAGCTCTTACTTCCTGGGCAATCGCCAGTGGATAGGCATGACATCACAGCACATGTTTTCAGACAGAAGCTGAAATTGCTGATGGATTTCATGGTAAAACATGAAGTGTTTGGGTCTGTGCACTGCTGGATGTACTCAGTGGAATGGCAAAAAGAGGATTGCCACACGCACATATACTAATCTGGCTTTATAACAAAATCACTTCAAATGAAATCGACGATGTAATATGCACTGAAATACCCGATGCCGATGTCGATAAGGATTTGCATGAAGGAAAATTCCAATATGAACATGAATTTCACAGCAGAAATCTACAACGAAGTGTTGATAATGATTGAAGATTTGTGCTTAGAAATTGCGAACAATGTTCTCAGTCAATTGGGAATGCCATCACTGAATCGATCTGCTGCTGCTTCGTTCAATGTAGAATTGCATCGTGAACAAAATTACAACACGGGAGATCTTTTGTCATATGTGCAATCAAATATTCCTAAGCTAACGCTTGAGCAAAAAGGCATTTACGATCAAATAATGCAAACTGTCAATAATGGGGTTGCAGAAATCTTCTTCTTAGATGCGCCAGGAGGAACTGGTAAAACGTTCCTAATTAGATTGATTCTGGCAGCAATTCGATCCCAAAATGACATAGCCTTAGCTCTTGTCTCGTCCGGAATAGCTGCGACATTGCTACCAGATGGAAGAACTGCTCATTCCGCTTTGAAATTGCCATTGAACATGCAATTCATTGAAACTCCCACGTGCAACATTTCCAAAGCATCAGGCGTGGGAAAGGTATTGCAGAAATGCAACTTATTGTTTGGGATGAATGCACAATGGCGCACAAAAAATCGCTCGAGGCTCTTCATTGATCATTGCAAGATTTGCATGGAATTGGGAACGCATTAATATTGTTTGCAGGAGATTTCAGGCAAACATTACCTGTAATTCCTCGATCGACACCAGTGGACGAAATAAATGCTTGCCTGAAATACTGTACTTTGTGGCAACACATAAAGATGTTAAAATTAACTACAAATATGCATGTCCAGCTGCAAAACGATTGATCAGCTGAGATATTCTCACATCAATTGCTGGAAATTTGGAATGGAAAGGTGCCGGTTGATCTGACCTCAGGACGAATTTCATTGCCTCATAACTTCTGCAATTTAGTGACGTCAAAAGAAGAATTGGTTGAAAGAGTATTTCCTAATATTCAAACCAATTATAAGAATCACGATTGGCTGAGTTAATGAGCTATTCTTGTGGCCAAGAAGAAAGACGTCTACGAACTTAACAATATCATTCAGTCTAACATTCATTGTGAGGCAGTGACATACAAGTCCATTGACACTGTTGTGGAAGCAGATGAAGCGGTTAATTATCCAACAGAATTTTTTAGTTTACTCGATCTGCCAGGGATGCCACCGCACGTACTGCAATTGAAAATAGGTGTGCCAATTATCATGTTGTGAAATATCAACCAGCCAAAGCTTTGCAACGGCATGCGGCTTGCAGTAAAAAAATTATTGAGCAGCGTCGTAGAAGCAACAATCTTGACAGGACCTTTCAAAGGTGAAGATGTCCTCATTCCTCGCATTCCTATGATTCCAACGGATGTGCCATTTCAGTTTAAGAGATTTCAATTCCCAATTTGATTGGCATTTGCATTCACCATCAACAAAGCTCAGGGCCAGTCTTTAGAATTGTGCGGTTTAGATCTAGACATGGGTTGCTTCTCACATGGACAAATATATGTTGCGTGTTCTAGAGTTGGCAAACCAGACAATCTCTATATCTGCACAGACAGTGGAAGAACAAAAGATATTGTATACCCACAAGCATTGTGAAATTAAACATATTAGAAACGTGCGCTTTCTCTTTTCTTTCTTTTCCATTTAACCAGACTGAGCCACAGCAACGCATGGCCGGGTACCGCTATTTTAAATACAAGATGAATTAAACCTTTTATAATGCTGTTTATGTAGTCCATTATATAAACTAATTTATTGTAATCTGACATATGTTTATATATTTAAGCTATGATATCAGTAAGATATTAGTGTCAAGTTGAGTCCTATAAGCTTGTTAAATTACTGAATTATATATAATTATTGTTTCTTTTATGAATGTAGTTGTAAGGTTTGTGTTTAGAATAAATATATGTGTATGTGCTATGTTCTATATCTGATGGTTTGGTAGCCAGTAAGGATCTATGGAATGAAAATAAAGATACAGTTACAGAAGTACTGATGGAAGTGAATAGCAAGAAGACTATCTTCATTGTTTACATCCTGTTGTGCGTCATGATTTGTGATACAAAATTCAAATTTGTTTTTTTTTTTTTTATTGCTAGTGGGTGGGACTAAGTCCCTTGTACTGCGGCCACTTCTGGCCTATTGTACCAGCCCCAGATGATAGGTGAGGATGATTGTGGAGCAATTGGTGGAATGAAGATTGGCAGGGGAAACCGAAGTACTCGGAGAAAACCTGCCCCAGTGCCACTTTGTCCACCACAAATCCCACATGACCACACTCTGGATCAAACCCAGGCAGCTGCAGTGGGAAGCCAGCGACTAACCGCTTGAGCTATGGTGCGGCCCTATGTGTTTACTAACAGTATTTCCTTACTCTGGGGAATGAAAATTAATTATTTGTTTTGTTTGCTTTGATTATACGAGGGTTGGAACTTTAATAGTGGCAACTATTTATTTACAACTGATACAAATAGATGCATGTTTCAAAGTTTTACTGTCCTTCAGTGTAGTCACCAGCACTGTGTACAACCCATTGCCACCGATGTGGAAGTCGTAGGGTACCTTTAGCAGCACCTGTTGTGTTGATAGTTCGAATGGAGTGGTCTACTGCCTGAAGAATCTCTGGGACAGTTCTGAAGCAAATGCCATGAAGTGGTTCCTTCATCTTAGGAATCAAGTCAAAGTCACAAAGGCTTAAGTCTGGGGAGTATTGTGGATGGTACAGTACTTCCGAGCCCCATCGATCGAACAAATCAGCCACAGCTTGCGCTGCATGCGGCCGACCATTGTCTTGCAAAATGATGGATGTGTTCTGCAGAAAGTGGCGCCGCTTCTTTCTCAAAGCTGGTCGCAGGTTGGGTTCCAAAAATGAACAGTAATACTGCGCTTTGATGGTCTGCTGTTGGGGAACGGTATGCATTAGGATAACACCATCACAGTCGTACACGAGGATTACCATAACTTTCACATTGCTGGGGTTCTGACGAACTTTTGATGTTCTTGGAGACCCGTAATGATGCCATTCGTTCAGTTGGCGTTTCATTTGTGGCTCATATGATTGGCCCATATTTCATCCAGTGTAATTATACGGCATAAGAAAGCCTCTCATTCACGCTCATAGCGCTCCAAGTGGTTACGAGCAGGTTGTATTGTAGCCATTTCTGCATTTCCCTCAAATCATGCGGAACCCATCGTGATGCAATTTTTCTCATGCCCAGGCATTCCTCCAGAATGTGAAGCAGTCGTATGCGCTAATCCAGTCTCTCGGGCCAGCTCCTGGATTGTATGGCGTCGATCACTCTCCAGTAACGTGGAAAGAGCATACACTTCTTCTTCACTGACACTAGGACGACCTGGCTGACGCATGTCTGCCACATTTTGGCGTCCCTCGTTGAAAGCTTGTACCCACCTTGCCACTGTTCTGTAAGGCAATACAGATTTCCCGAAAGCCTCTTGAAGATCTTGATGACACTCTCATGCTGTACAGCCTCTGGCACATTCAGTCTTTATCCAACTCCGTTGTTCCCGTTTCGAAAACATCGTGACAACACTACATTAGACCGTCAGCTAACACGAGGAGCTGTTCTTCTCGTCACTGCGCATGCGCGTGATGTGAGAAGGGAGAGTCCATTTGCTCTGAGGTAAGGTAAGTATGTAACTAACGTGTGGTATAAGCGACATTATTTGGTTCCGTTGCACGGCGTCTCTACAGCAGTGTTGTCACTATTAAAGTTCCAACCCTCGTATAATTCAGTGATTGGTACAGTGTGAAAATTATTGCTGTTACAATTAGTAAAATAGAGTTAAAGTGCTACACTGCTGGGTGTGTGGCATATTCATTACACTAGAAAACCACCTCTGTTCCAATTGCGTCACCCGGTCATGATCCAGCTGTGCTGATGACAGTGACACCCATCTCAGGTGATTGCCAAAGAGACAAAAAGAATACTGAAAGGGCAGTACACTTTAGGCATGTAGCACTGTTGCTGCGTTAACTTACTTCATGGAGCTGAGCCCATCTTGAGAAGCTGTCAATTGTCAGCCACTCAAGAACTTCCCAGCAGATAATATGTGAGCTTTTTCATCTCTAAAAAACATGACTGCCTTGCTCGAAGCAAATGGATGAAGGTGTTTCTGCCAAATTCAAAATATATTACTTATTAGAAGTTTTTAACAGTTCTTTAAAGCAGCTAATGGAGAGGATAAAAAATACAACACTGTGGCTGCAGTGGCCAAGTCATGGGATGAAATGAGTGAGTCAACCATGATGAATGATGTTTGGAAAAGCATAGGCCGGAGTTTATATGTTACTTGAAGGCTTCTTCCAGTAGAGGAAGTTCTCCGAGATATTGTTGCATTTGCAAAGGATACTGGTTTTAATGATGTTGAAGGTGATGTTGTCAAGTTACTGATATCTCTTGCAGAAGTTAAGTGGAAGGAAGATTTATTATTGTTGTGTTTGGGCAAGAGCAAGCTACTAAAGACAAGGAAGAGGTTATAGAAATACTACCAACACCACTTCAGTTTACTACAGATCATCTGTTGAACTGTATCTGTAGAAGATGTTGCCCAAATTGTTAGTGAAAATGACCCCAACTGTGGACATAGCCTAAAAGTTTCAAGAACATTAAGTGATGCCATAATCTGCTGGAAGAAGCTGTACAAGGAAGAGTTGCATCAGAACCAGCAAACGACTCTTGATCCCTTTCGGTCACTTGATACCGATTTGCAGGGTGAGGCAGACAGTATCAGTAAAAAGCCCAAAGTATCAATTTTTTTAGTGGCTAAAGTTCACATTTTACAGTTTTTTAACATGTTTCTGTGTGCTTACTGTTACTTCAGATGGTGGATGAAAGATTTCAAGGGAAACATATCCACTTGTAACATGGAAATCAATGGAAAAATATGGTTTACATTATAGAATTTTGCGATACGGCCACATTATGAAGAATACACCCCTTCTCTTACTTGGGGATGTGTTGTATTATTGAATTTAACCTGGAAGTCAGATGTCCAATTTATAATGCAAGGTAACAAAGAATATTTCTTTGGGTAGTTAAAGCACGCAGAGATATATATAGTCTCACCTTCAGGAAAAAATTAAGTTTGTCTTTCGTAAGGCTACTATGTATGAGGCCCAGAAATTCACAGAGAAGTAAAAAATGGTATGTTTGTAGTGGATGGCCATAATATAGTTCTGTGGTGTCATTAATATATTGTCACGTAGTATGTGTGACTGTATACAGGGTTTGGATTGGTGACTAGATTTCTTGACCACTTACAGGTCGTAACTGCAAATAACTATAACACTATTGCTATTTCCACAGTTTACAGTTCAGTAGAGCACACAGTCTGGTGTTCTCAGTCTGTTACTAGATGTTTGCTGGTAATGGCCCCAACAATGGCTATTCCTCTGCCTTCAGGCTCAGACCTCTTTCTTCACAGACTCCCTTACAGAACTGACTTGGTCACACTAGTTGCCTTCCTTATAACTCCTTGGCACAGACCAAGTAGAAACACCCTGTTTCCAACAGTACCTATATTGTTTTGCATTGATTTGTTGCTGCTGGAACATGTTTACTGAGCCATTGCCTAGAAATGGGTCTGGTATATTTGCCTATCTCGCAGTCGTCACATAGTAACTGCTCTACATGCCACAGTATTATTGTGTTTCACAGGAGTATGTAAATAACAGAAGTAAGCACTATGTCGAAGTTCAGCCCAAAGAAATATGAACATAAGTAATTTCACAGAGCAGTGTCCTTGAGAAGCTAATAGTTGCTCAGCTAGTCAACAAACTGTAAACCTTTCATGGAATTTGTAGGTTCATAACCATGTTCGCAAGATCCTTCACTGGTCTCTGCCCTGAGACAGGTTAATCCATTCAACACTCTCACAACCAATGTTATTAGTATCCACTTTTACATAATCCTTCCATCTATGTCTAAGTAGACCAATTCCAAGTGGCCTCTTCCCTTCATGTTTTGCAACTAAAATTTTGTATGCATTTTTCTTAACTCCCTTGTCTGCCACATACCCCACCCACCTCATCCTCCTTGATTTGATCCTTTTAATAATATTTGTTGATGAGTATGACTTATGAAGCTCCTCATTATGGAATGTTCTCCAACCTCCTGTTACTTTCTCTTAGGTCCTGATATTCTCCTTAGCACTTTGTTCTCAGATACCTCTAATCTGTGTTCTTCCTGCAGAGTGTGAAACCAACTTTCATGTCCATACAAAACAGTAGATAAAATAAAATAGTTTTGTTTTGTATAATTTCATCTTTACTTTTTGGTTGGAAACAGAAAGACAGAACACGTACATGGAATAGTAGCAAGCATTTCCCCAAACTTAACCTACTTTTGATTGCTTCATGAATATGAATTTATTTTAATATATTTATAAACTGTTTTAAAGGATCTCAGAATTATGGGACCACTACACAAAAATATCACCAGTTTTAAATTTAATTTTCTGAAATTTTCGTTTTTTTTTGTAACAGTAAAACAAGACAAAGTCGTGTTTGGATCAGACTCTGAGTCTCTGAAAAGGTGTTGGTAATGGGAAACTAATTATGGACTCATGTCTGAAAAGTATAAATTGAAACATGTGTGTATGCTGGAAGGAAGATTGCTTTGAATCTTTGTGTTTGCTAACTCCATGGAGCAAAATCCTTCAGAAACTGATCAGCCCAAGTAGTCAGGAAGACCCTTGCCTTGACTACCATAGCCCATCCAGCTGTATAAAATAACCAAATAATGAAGTTTTGTAGGTTGGCATATCCAGTTTGATAAACAAAAAGGCCTACTAATATATACTTCATTGTATGTTAACATGAACCACCATCTCTATCAACCTCAAAGCAAATATGTAGTTGTTAAGAAAGCACATTGTTATCTAGTTGGCTGTTTAAATGATTATTGCATTCAGAAGTCTGTCTCATTGAAGTTGAAAATGTCTACCCACTGTACTAAAAGTTACCAGTTCATGTAAAGACTGATCTTTGTGCCCTTCTAGCCAAGAGTCATATGGTCAACATACTGGTGCATGGAGTACATCGCCACCTGAACGTTCATACCTTACAATCACCACCGTGCCATCTTTGAATAAATGCCAGGACTGTCTCAAAGTGGCAGCTTCATATGAGGAGGAAGGTAAAAAAGTTATAGATATGCTCAGAAATGGATTTTAAAACTCTCTAAGATTCTTTAAAATGTACTGACACACATTGCATTTCAAGAGTTATGTGCAATGTACAGTAAACTCCTGGTTATCTGGCATGTATGGAGACTAGTGTATGGTAGTTACTTGAATCTGCTGGTTTCATGAGATGAAACCAAATACAAATTCGATACAACACATTTTCCCTTTAGTTCTTGTGTGGGAATCTACCTAGGCAGCATGGTGGATTGATGAGTGAAGATTCATATAAACTGTAATACAGCTGCAAATTCAGCTAGCCTGTAGTGTAATGACACTGATGTCAGGGAGGATGGAAGGCAGTGCTGCATGGCAGGTTGGCCTTTGCACATTGTAATTTTGCTTTTGAAACAGCATAAATGTGGTAAATTTTTCTTAGATATTCTTGCTGAGTGCATGAGAATTACCTCTGGCATCTCAGTACATACTATTTCTTATGCTCTTTGTGATAAAAAACAGAAACAAATTCATAGTAAATTCAGAGATTCATAGAATAAATACCAGACAGCAAAATAATCTCCATCAGCCTCTTGTAAATTTGAGTAAATACCAAAAGGGAGTTTATTGTTTTGGAACAAAGGTCTATAATAATCTACCACAACATATTACGGATATATCAAGTGACACTAAGAGTTTTGAGGTACAATTAAAACAATTTTTATATTTACATTCTTCTTGTTCTTTACAGGAATATTTTTGTTATAAATCTTTTTAAGATGCGAGTAGCTGTCTTGTTTTACAATTAAAAGAAGACAAGATTGTCAGTCTGTGTTCTGGTTTTTAGATGCTTATTTTAGGTATTCACAATCTTTATATCACTATATATTTTTTTGTTTCCCTGGCACTACAGCCCTAGTGTGCCTAGGCCTACCTCCATGAACTCCGTTCACTTCAGTTTTTCTAGATCTTACACATTTGGTATGACTCCTTGGGCGGGTGATCAGCTCGTCGCAAGGCCTCTACCTCTATACAAATACAGGAAAACGCACACAAACAATCTTAACATCCATGCCCTGAGTGGGATTTGAACCCAGGATCCTGGTTTCCAAGTGAGCGAAGACAGTACATGCCTTAGACCGCTCGGCTACCATGACCGGCTATATCACTATATACTAGTCTTTATTTCAATTTATTATATAATTAATGTATGTCATACAAAACTCCTTAATGACATTGTGTTTTAACTATTGAATTTTTAATTAATAGACTTGTATAAACTGTACAAATTGTATAAGGTTTGCCATTACTTTTACTTACTTACTTACTTACTTACTTACTTACGGAGCTGAGACCTTCTGGAGGAGCCGCCAATTCTGCAGCTACTGAAGAATTTCCCAGCATTTTATGGAACATGAAGGTTCATTACCATGTTCACAAAAGCCCTCCACTGGTCCCTGTCCTGAGCCAGATCTATCCAATCCATACCATTCCATCCTATCTCTCTTAAGATCCATTCTAATATTGTCCACCCACCTACACCTTGGTGTTCCCTGTGGTCTCTTTCCTTTTAGCTTTCCCACCAATAGCCTATATGCATTCCTCGTCTCCCCCATTCGTGCTACATGACCTGCCCACCTCATCCTCCTTGACTTGATGCCATTACTTTTACAACTAAAATTAACTTAATTATTATATTGTATATGTTTATCAGTATTTTATTACAAATGTGTATGCTATTGGATGACAACTGTAATTCTTAGTTGTGACTGTAACTAGGATGATCTCCACATCCGCATGAGAATATATTCTCGACAAGATTTATGGAAGGTGAATAAATGAAATGAAAAGTGAAAATTGGATGCTTGGATACCAGATAACCAGGAGTTTACTAACGTATATGTCAAATGTTGTTTACTGGTGAACTGCTGATTGTGGCTGTATGTTTTGTTTCAACTTCATTAAATTTACATATTTTGCTGTTTTTTCTTTTTCAGTATGCAAAAGCATTTTGGCTTTATAAAGTCATCCTCATTGCTTCCTTTGTGTAATAGTTTTACATATCAGTTATACTGTATGCAGATTGTTACATGTTCAGTGATTCAGTATTGAGGGGGTGGGTTTCCCCATGCACCGTGACTGATAGTCTATTGTACATCCCCCTTTTAATTTCTACTGTCTCCATCCCCTACCGATACTGGTGCTCGTTATCAGCCCCTTTCTGCCAGCAAGGTTTCTACCCTCTACTTGGCAGTGGTATCTAATAGTTAGTCCCTTTCTGTCAGCGAGGTAGTCCCTCCTCTGGCAGTGGTACCTAATACTTAGCCCCTTTCTGCCAGCAAGGTTTCTACCCTCTACTTGGCAGTGGTATCTAATAATTAGTCCCTTTCTGTCAGCGAGGTCATCCCTCCTCTGGCAGTGGTACCTAATACGTCCCCATCTATCGGAGGCATTGGAAACTATTTGGGCGGGAACTTTTGGCCTAATTTAGCTCAGAGGCCTCCTAGAGACACGAGGTTCTTTTACGTGCCGCAAATCTACGACACGGGACCCACGGCATAAAGTCCCTCCTGGAGGACTTGTTCCCTTAATTTTTCCGCCCTTAAAAATTCCACGACCTCCGCCGGGTTTGAACCTGCGTACCTTGAGTCATGAGGTGGGAACGTTACTCCTAGACTATGGAGGCCTCTTTGTTACATGTTACAGAATGTGTAAAAACTTTGTTTTGCATTATGTTTCTAAGTTTATGTCCAATTTTAAAATTATCTAGTCTGATTTTTCAAAATTTGCATTTGCATTGTTACATAAAACTTACATTTAAATATAATAACTCACATATTAATTCTGCATCTTCTGTACTTGCATTTATATTGTTCTTTAAAATTTGTATTTTGGCTAATGCCACAAGATTACATCAAAGTTTCTAAAATGTTTTATTTATTTTTTAAAAAAAGTGTATTTTCAGATTTGAAGACATGACAGTGGCATTAGTTGCATATAAGTTTTGTGTGAAAAAGTATAAAGTAAACATAAAAAGTCTTTAAAAAGTAAAGACATTCAAAAGAGGACATAAACTTTTATGCACAGACATATGTCAGTATAACAAAGTTTTGCATACTATGCAAAATACAAGAGCCAATGTAAAAAGAAACTTGTAACAGTAGCAGTACAGTATTATTAAAGGGAAGCACTTAGGATGGCACTGTAATGTGTACTGAAAAAGGAAAATAGTGAAAAAGTACTGACAGAACCAAGCTGAAATAAAATGTACAGACATGGAACTGCATAGAAACATTTTAAACATCTGCTGGTAATGGTTAAGGCAGTTGGGTAGCAAGATTCATCTGTTTGCAGATTAATTTGTTTCTAAATTTAATTAATAGAGAATACTTCAAGGAGATCATAAGATCCAAAGTCAGTTCATTACAAATCACTAATGCTGAATCACTCAGCTTTAAGAAATGGTGGATTTTGATTGAATTATCTGCCAAATTATAAACACCAAACATAAAATTTAGATGTCTTTATCTTGCCTAATTTAAAAGGAATAAATGAAGTCGTGAAACCCATTTATTTTTGTCACTGTGCATTGGTTGTTTGTGTCATTAAGAAGTGTCTATAGAGAGAAGTAAATGTTCCTTGAAAGTTGAGTTCTGTTTTCCTGTTCTAAATATTCTATAAAGCAACTGGTAGAACTGGAATGTAGGAAATAAGGGATGTAGTTTTAATTTAAACAGAAACAAAAATAAAATATGTCTCAGTTTGTCCTGGTATCCATTAGTTGTATGAAAGAGATGTGAGAGTTTTATAATCTGTTGAAAACTAGTTTAACATGACCAGATATTTTTCTTGGGAATGCCTGCTTTATTGTGAAATCCTGTAGCTTAACTTTGATTATGTGATCACTGTGGAAAATAACAGATATCTGTTTTTATTTCAGTGTTTCTATGACTTACTAATTCCATGATCTTTCAGAAAATTGTGATAGTTGTTTAGATCTTCAAGAAATTCCCCTGTTTCTTACAGAGCCTAAAGGTTCATTACTATGTCCATGAAACCCTGTCATATGACCAGATCTTGGGTCATTTGGATCCAGTCTACATTCTTACAACTTATTTCTTTAAGATTCATTTTCGTGTTATTCTCGCATGTGTGTTTGGTTCTCCTAAGTCATCTCTTCTCATGAGGTTTTCTGACTAAAATGTTATACACATGCCTCATCTTTCCAAAATACCTTTACCTTCTAAGTCTTGGTTTAATTGCCAATTCCATGTTGATAGTAATATAATGTATTTTTTTTTTCATTATTTATATTGTTCTTCACCTTAAACCCTGTATTAGTGAACCATGTGTAATAGCTGAAAATACTTTTTCTGATCTTATTCTACAGATCTTGCAGCAAGTTGGGACAGTTGTGTGCGATTCAGCTGCCTTAAACATGGTCTGACACTTCACACTTCATTTGATGTTGTTTCACCTTTTCCCAAGTTTGAGCCAATGATATGCATGAAACGTGAGGGGACTGTTGTATTTAACACGGGAAATTTCCTCCATGTATTGCGAGCTGAGTTGGAGCATCTCAGTAATAATACAGCGTCAACAAACAAGCCATGTTCATCAAACAACATATTAACTTCAGACACTTCAGAAACTGCATATCAAAATCTTTCAAGTGCAGCTTCCTCAGCCAGTGACAACAGCTGTAACACCAGACAGGAGTTGTCTGTCACAAATGCAGATGGTAGTAGAAATGAATGTCAGAAAAGCAGCTCATCAGGAAGCAGTAAGCTGGATGACAATGATCAAGAAATAGTAGAAAGCCAAACATTACCTCAGAACTCAAGAGTGTATGACACACGATCTCGTATGGTTCTACAGAGAAGGCAAGCCAGTTTGCAGCAGCCAACATCTTTTGAGCTCACTAAATGCCCCACATGTCTGCTACATGAAAATGGTGGTGACTCACTAGCTTTGAAGCAAGATTACTCAAGAGTTTGTACTCATAATTGTTCTCATAAAAGTCTTGTTAATGCTACCTCAGAGAATGAAAGACGTTTACACAGAAGTAGACTTGCAAGGGTGGTTGTTGAGGAAGAAGATTATGATGATGATATTGATGATGACATTGGTGCTAGTGATGATGTTATTTCTAATTCACAGATATATTTTACTTCCAGGGGAAACAGAAAATGTTCTGATCAAGATTCAGAACATTTTATTTTAGCCAGGCATGGAATTATTTCTGCTAAGATCAGCAATGATGAAAATTCTAGAATAGGGTCAGAATCAAGGGTTGTCAGCAAGGACCCAACTGCTCCAAAATGTAGTGAAGTGAGTGCCTCTGAAAGTAGGCATTTATCCCATTCACGACAAGTGTCAAAGATTAGTGGTAAATATAGTGAAAGTGATTGTAAGAAAGTGTTGGAGTCTTCCATAAAGGATAATCAAGAGAGAATTTTTAAGACTGAAAGCAAGGCAGGACATTATACAAGAGATCTAGAAGCATCATCAATTAGGGAGAAAGTTGTGAGAGATTTTAGGGATAGTACATTTAATGGTCGCATTACGAGATCTCAGACATCACGGGCTGCAGGCCGTCTGGAAATAGTGGATTCATGTATAATAAATGAAAGCAATAAATCTGATATTGAGAAAACAAAGAAGAATGAATTTTCACAAATTTCTCATATATCAGAGAAACCAAAATATGCTGGAGAGACAGTGTGGAAAGAACAAGGTGATTTAAGTGGAGCCTGTAACAAAGAAAGCCGAATTATGGATTCCACTCAGGAACTGAATATTACATGTGGTAGCATGAACCCCACCACCTCAGAAGAAATGGTATCATCTGTTACCCTTATGTCTCCAATTCCAGGAACTCTGCTTATGGTGAGTACAACTGAAGAATCTGAGAGTGATGACTGTCAGTCGATCCCGGATAGAAGAAAAGAAATAATTACTCCAGGTTCATCAAGATCTAGACGAATCCGTGGAGGTGCAACTGTCAAACTTAGTAGTCCCCTTCCAGCCATACCTGCTACCCCATCTCATGGTGGTAGTGCTAGCAATCCACACAGCAAAATAGCAGAAGCTGAGAAGGCCTATGAATTCACTGATGATGGACTGGAACCAGGCTGTGAAAAACTTAGTTCTTTTCGTCGCCGTCGTCTTGCCGATAAGAAGTATGAGTTCTGCGAGGAAGGTGAAGATGCAGAAAATATAGTTCCTTTTAGACTAACTCGTCGTAGGGAATTGCCCCCTAGACTTCGCTCACCGCCTATCTATCTCTCTGCATCTCCTCTCATGTTGACCCATCGAAGACGGCACCATGATACTTTGTCAGATCCACCAGAACTTGTTATCTCGGGGCCTCGCTCACCACAGCTCTTGGCTACTGACATCCACACAATAACACAGACAGTAAACCATTTAGAAACTGATAAGGTTGTGCTTCGCCCACTTAATCGTAATACAGCAGCTGCTCTCCTCCTTTCTCCGAGAGATCGTGATGGAAGTGGAGACTGGGTCAAGACTAACAATAATAGGAAGTTACCCATACCTGATGCTGTAACACTACATGAACATAATCCATTGGAAAAACCAGAACATAATTTATTAGAGAGTGCAGTAGCACAGCCAGGGGCTTTAGGAAACCTTGGTCCCCTATGTGCTGCTCGGATGACCAGAAAGGAATTGCCAAGTCCATCACTACAATCGAACACCAATGGAAACAGTAACCCTACTAGGTGCACAGTCCAGTTGAAACGACGCTACATTGAAGTAGATGATGAACTCGTTTCTGTTATAACAGATATAGAAGGTAACTAAATCCTATGTGTAAGAAAGGTACCTAATAAACTGGAGTAAGTACAGTGAAACTGGGATTTTACATCCCATGAATATGTTTTGTTTTCCTTGATTTTATGCACATTTTTATTGGTCCTGCTTAAATTTTGATAAAAAAAAGATGAAATTGTCCTTGTACTTAACTGTATAAGCACTGCACTGTGAAGATGTATGGGGGAATGGATGCATAGATTCATCTATTCTCGACTTCAGCACTAGTCAGAGGTGAGTGGTCAGGCTCACATCCCAACTGCTTTACTCCCGGGGAAAGAACCCCTGGCACCCATTGCATAGGAGGTCAGGTGGGTCCCAGAACTGGTCTGGATGACATGGAGAGGAGAAAAATCTTGCCCCTACTGGCACTCGAACTCCAACCGCTCGCCATCCAGCCTGTAGCCAGTCAGTATACCAACTGTGCTAACCCAACCCCCAAAACTTAAATAAAAACAATGTTAAATTTTCATGAAATATATATTTGTGCTTTCTACCAAATTCCTTGATTATACAGGGAGATCAAAAAGTCACTCACATCAAACTAAAAGTTGTTATAAATTGTATTGCAGTTAATATAATTACATCTCCTACCTCTATATGGTACTGTAGGAGTATTAACGACGAGTAGAAATGCCATCTGTCGTGTATCGGTCAAATGACGTCTGCAGTATTGCTTTGGTTATTGCATGACAGACATGTCGTTTTCCCAAGAACGAATTTTCATTGTGGAACATTATTACATCAGTTGTTCTTCACTGCCGAAGTGTGGTTTAACCTTATTGGCTACGTGAACAGTCAAAACAATAGGATTTGGTCATCTGAAAAAATCCACAGGTGTTACACGAAAAGCCCTTGCACTGTCAGAAAACTGTAGTGTGGTGTGCTGTATCATGTCTTTGAATAGTGGGGCCAATTTTCTTTGAAACAACAGTGAACAGTCCAGTGTACCAAGACATCATTACACAGTTTATTGCGCTTCTTGAAGTTGATGAACGTGAGTGTTGGTTGCAGCAAGACGGTGCCACATGTCATACATCTAATGAAACCATGCAGCTCTTGCGTGAGTTTTTTGTTGACCGTCTCATTTCGAAAGGATTGTGGCCCCCACGTTCACCTGATTTGTCACCCACAGATTTTTTCCTTTGGGGGTACCTCAAAGGAATTGTCTATAAAAACAATCCGCATACACTAGATGACCTCAAGAGGAACATTCCGATGGCGATTAATAGCATCAGTTTACAGGTGCTTCACAAAGTGGCCTCAAACATGGTAAAAAGAACATGTGCATTCATTGCTGAACAAGGAAGCCATTTCGAGCATATGTTGTAAAGACATAATTTGATTTTGCATTTCTAAAATGTAAGGTTACAAACATTAATAGTAAGTGCTGTAAGTCATGTAGTTTGTGCATTAAACCAGAAAAATGTAATTGCTTAGTGGGATGTGCGCAACTTTTCGATCTCCCTGTACCTTCAAATTAATATAAATTTGCCTGTTGCTGTAATTTTAAGTAATTTCAATTGGAAATCAGGCAAAAGAAATTTATTTTCAATTGTAATGTCCTGTCTACTCTATTGGCTTTATGTATGCTTACTGTTCTGTGGCTTCAGAGTCATACCAGCAGAGAGTGGTTGTGTTTCCTGCCATCATTGAACCTGTGTAGTGGCAAATGAATTGTGCTGAGTTATAAGTGACTGCAAGTTCTGTGTGCATATTAAATCACTGTACTGATGTTACTTTTTGAAGTTTCTGCAGATTAAACCAGAAAACAATTTTTTTTGTAGTTAAAATTTATTATAAGTAGCCGCAAGTTCCACACACTTATTAAGTCACATTTTAATATCACATTAAATGCCAAAATGAGTTCCAGAAATAGAAAAAAATTTACTTTTCATGACCAGTGTGCTGCTTATCCCCAAGACACAAGTTAGCTGAAGAATGAGATTTTTCTTCCGAACTGCACCAATATTCTCCAACCTCTTGACCAGGGAATAATCAGGTAATTCAGATATTACCACAAGCTGGTTGTAAGAATAATTATTTGTATGATGAGTCACAAGTTGCTTCATGATGCAATGTTCATGAAGGTAAATGTTTTGGATGCACAACTTTTCATTGCAGAATCATGGTGCTGTGTAACATATGACAGTTATGATCTTTCTTGAGAAATGTGTATTCAGTTTAAATCAAACCAGTGATGGTGAAGATGCACCAAAACTTAGCATAGCCAAGATGACTGGCATCAGCTGAAAGCAAATGTATCATGTCAAGCATATGTTAAAGAAAAAACGAACTGGTGAAGCTATCCCTGTAACAGGCTGTGGAGGCCCATAAGGTTGTGAGACATGGTGAGTCCCACATTTTCTAGATGGCTCACAGATGGCAGTGAGGTCAGCCTTACGTGCTTGACCCCCAGGAAGATACCTGTTATTCATTTCTGTTAAGAGGCTGAGTTGACACTGGGGCCATAGTGCAGCTGGAAGGGTTAGGTTTGGTGACAAATCCGATGACCTCATCAGGAATTGAATCCACAACCTTCTGGCTTGTAGCATAGTGCCTCAATCAACTATGCTACCATGTGCCCCTGTCAAGAATATATATTCTGCAATAATTAGATTATAATGTGTGAGGTGCAGACTTTTGAACAAGTGATGGATGGAAAGATTACATCTGGTGTGTCTGAAGAAGATGGTGGTGATAAAAGTGAACCTTCAGTAACAATTCTGTGAGCACACTGGAGGATATTGACACTGAGGAAATATCTCATGAAGCTTGATGTTGATGTTAACATGATGGTTACTCTCAGTAGCACTGAGAGCAAAGTTTGCAAGGTTCAGCAGAAAGCAAAGAAGCAGCAACTTACATTAATCAACCTGTGGAACAAGTGAACTAGATTACATTTTTAATGTAATACAGTACATTATTAATTTAGTGTATTTAATTTCAATAGCTACATATATTTTTATTTTCTTGAGTTTGCATTCATTTAAAATGGTCCCTTCAGAAATGTAAAATCCAGGTTTGACTGTATAGTATTTCCTGTTCATGGGAGAATGTTAGTGTGCCAGATATTTTACAGTTTTTAATTACACTGTATATTCAGGAAAGTTCAGTGGTGAGTATTCTGCAATGGAAGTTATACATTTGTACCAACTGAAGTAGACTCTCTGACTGTTTTCAGATAGGTTCAGTCAGCCTAGAATTTTTGAAGAAATAACATATTATTAGCTTCTACATGTTAATTTGCATTATTTGTTTACTCAAGTCATGATCTGTGTGTCAGAATATCTGTCATTATCATTGCAGCTTTCAAATGGAATAGAAGTCAAGCTGGCATGAAAACAGAAGCAGTTGTATACTTGGATGTGGTTTTATTTAGTCCCCTAAGCTATTAAATTATGTTCACTGGGTTCCTCCTGTAACATGATTTGTGAAATTTATACTGTTAGACTTACTCCTTTATTGTTTGATTCTTTTTGGCATTTTGCAATGAAGTTGCCAGAATGAGTCCATTGGCCTTGTCATGCCTGTTTGGCCATATGTAAAAACTTGAGAACGACTGAATGGATTTTCAGAAAATTTTACATAGGAGAGTATTACAAAAATTTGTTAATGCATTCTACTTTTGATTAAAAATTGACAGCGTTTTAACACTTTACATAAAGATGTACATGGGTTGTTACATGCATCTTGAATGTAATTCACTAAAGTGTATATTGCATTGAAGATGTTTCAAACAAAAGTTAGAGAAAAGTGAATGTATTTTATGCCCCACATGCATTTCTTATAAGTTCTCAGCTTTGTGAGATAATTACAAGTGGTATTCATATTGTTTCATCACATAACTAGGGAACTTTTGCACTCATTTTGATCAAACTGCATATCGAATGCCCTTCCACAAATTTGTCAAACCACGTCAGATTTCATAAGGGATGGTGCAGTAGAAGTACCTTTCACGAGATCTTGAATATGGAAGCATTGTGTGCCCCATTTGTTTTATGTACTTTATAAAGAACATTCATGAATTGAAAATTTGGAGTCAGTAACAAGGCAAATGGACCAGAATTTTTACACTGTACATTTCCTAGCTTGTTATGTTTATGTTCTGTTAAATAGCTCAAAGGCTGCGGTCAGCAGTTATATTTTGTACCAAGTACGGCCAAATCACAATTTATGGCTTTTATTTAATCTCATATTTAGAAAATATTTTCTTTGGTCCCAACTGAATTCCAATTTAAGCAATATGTTATTTTCCCATATTTAGTGAATTCAAATTTTGAAAATAAATGTAAGAAATTTTTGACTTTCCAGAATTTATACCTTGATTTGTTGTGATTGTGATTAAAATAATGATCAGTATTCACAGTGTCTCTAGAAATCATTTATGCACAACCATCTATTTTAGAAATTAGTTTGATATTTTTGATTATGTAATTATATTGTATTTATTTGTGTAGGAACAACTTCTTTAACTGCTTATGTAATTACTTTTTATTAAGTATATTTAGTAATTTTTGTAAGGGCATGAATCAATTCTTGATATATTGTGCACAACCCCCATTTAGTAGTTGAATAGCTCAGTTGGCATAGCAGTGGGTTATAGGCTAGATGACCAGGGTTCGATTCTTAGCAAGGGCAAGAGATTCTTTTTTCCTCTCCACAGTGTCCAAACTGGCTCCGGGGCACACCCAGCCCCCTATACAATGTTTACTGGGGTTTTTCCTGGAAGATGGGGGGGCTAGAGCAGCCAGGTCATGAAGCTGACTACTCCAATCTTTTGCCAAGGTCAAGAATGGTGGAGTTGTACCTCTGCTATACCTATACCTCTCCATGGTCTGGTGCTCAATTAATTAAGCACAGCGACAATTTCTCGTAACCCCCATTTAGCTACAATCTCAGTTTAGTGTAAGAGAAGCTGTTTCTCCTAAAGATAAATTAGTATGAAGAGTACTATCTTCTGGGATATTACACAATATGCACTGCTTGCTATCTGCTCTTGCTGGTTTCTTGCTCATCTTATTCTTTGACCCTGAAGATGGAGGCAATATGTTCCTCCAAAACTTCAGTTGAATTTCAGTGGACTACATGGTGTTACAGCCCAGAAGTTAGCACCCTTCGTTACCACCACCGTGAGAGCCTCAAATCCTAAATTTGTATGGATTTTATTGAATTGTGATGTGAAGTTTTGAATTTGGAGGTAATTGGTTTGTGTTGAACCCAGGGGATCTAATAAGTTGAATGAGGTTTGTCATTTTACTTAAATCCTTCATGCAAATTCTGGCATGATACTCTAAAACACGAGGGCCATTCGTAAAATAACCTCCAGTGAACTGTTAAGAAAACAAGCAGTGGGAAAATTATTTTATTGTATACAAAAAATACGAACCTACTTAAACTAATTTTCAATTTAGTCATTGTCAGAATTGAGTCACTTGTTGTGTTGGGGAATAAGCTTTTGTATGCCTGTATCAAAGAAGTCTGCTATGTGTGAGCTCAGCCACATTTTTGACACCTTCCATCAACTTCCCATCATTGTTGAAGCTCTGTGATCACAGCCAGTTCTTCAGGTAGGTATGAGCAAGCAGGTGGTGGTCACTTGGAACAAGATCAGGGCTGTAAGGGGGCTGGTCAAACAACTCCAAGTTGAAATGCTCCATCACTGTTCTAGTGTGTGCAGCTGTATGCAGACATGCATTGTCATGGAGGAGTATGACACTGGATGTTAGCATTCCACACCTTTTGGCCTATGCAGTTTTTTAGTGTCACAGTACAAAATATGGCTGAGCTCACAGGCAGGAGATTTCTTTGCCACAGGCATACAAAAACTTATTCCCCAATACAAGTGGCTCAAGTGCCACACTTGGAACTTGCAGTTATGTTGAAGATGACAACATTAAGTCTTATGTGTCATTAGATTATATCTAAGTGTTTCTAAATTGCATAGCCGTTGTGGTACTGTGTGGAAATGTGCAGTTATGTTAAGAAAAACAGTATGGCTTTTGTTTCATTAGATGGTATCCAAATGTTTCTAAATTGCATAACAGCTGTGATGCTGTGGGGACATGTACAGATATGTTGAAGATTACAACAGTATGGCTTGTGCTACATTAGATAATATCCTATCCCAGTGTCTCTAAATTACATAGTAGTTGTGATAGTGAAATCCAACAAAATAAACTTTTTATTATTACAAGGTTTCTTTGAATATGGTACATTTTTTAATATCCTGAGACCTATAGTTGGAACTGCTTGTGTAATTATTCATTTGTTGAAGGTATTCAGTTTGGCATTTATTCTTGTACTGGTGAACCTCTACTTATCAGTTCATTTAGTGAACACAGAACCCTGGATTTATAAATATTCTAACAAATTAACATTAACAAGTTTAACAGTATGTCTTATGAAAAAAAAAATAATTTGACTTATGTGAACATTCAACTTACATATTTTAAAGAACAAATTATGTTCACAAGTTTGGGTTTACTTGTACTTTAAATTTTAACATTATACATTGATAGAAAAAAATCAGGTAACAACCCCAGCCTCTTATCCTGTGGGTGGTGAGGACTCTTGTTTGTGGTAAAGTAGCTAGGTCATGAAATTGACTACACCTCCATCTAGTGCTGAAACTGAGAATGTGTGGAGATATGCCTTCACTCCTCCAAGCATCTTGATGGCATGATACTTAATTAAGCAGAGTGACAACTTTGTGTTTGTATTTATGATATGTGTTTTTTGTTTTCAGATGATGATTTCAGTGAAAGCACAGGTTATCACTGCGCACTTCCTTTGGAGGTACATGGTGCTGGTTATGCACAATTACAAATGATCTCAAATACAAAGGCTGGAAAACTGGTGAGTGATAAAGTCATAGATCTTTTTTTATCAGGAAAATAGTTTAAGTTTGTGTTATTAATGTCAACTATAAAAGAAGTGAAGAAATGTTGGCAGAATTTAATATAATATTGTCATGTGTTGGGTGTACAACGTGACAAATAAGTTGACGCCGTTGTTTGGTATAGCGAGTTTATTCTGTTCGCTCGCCTTACACACACACTTTACAAACATTTGCCCTTGCAGTGTTACAATCACTGCTCACAATATTCCGGCTGACACTGGACTCTCTTCTCTGGTGGTTTCTAGCAGACTCTCTTCTTCGGCGGATATTCCGAGAAACTGCTCCGAAGGGTTGATAACGACTGACTTCTTCGACTGATATTCCAAGACTGACGACTTCTCGTCGAAGCTGGGCTTTTATAACCTTGGCCGCTGCTAGGCAAATGAATCCTCTGTTATAGCAGTGGAAACGTTGCTTTGTCGGTTCCGCGTTTCCTACGCAATGACCCATTGTTTTTGCGTTGTCCCTGTGGGAACGCTTCGCGTATTCGTCGTAACCGTGGAGATTCCTGTTAGGACTACAGTAGAGCAATTGTTGTTTCCTATGCAACGGTCTATTCTAGTGTTTCCATAGAAGTGACTCTTCTGGATTCGCGACACGTTACAATATAATATATAATGTAATATACACAGTATATGGAACTTTAAACTTAGCTGGAATATGAAAAATTAGTTCTAGTCCTCACAGATACTTATGTTGTTGATTGTGTTATTTTATCCCTGTTCTAGATGGCTCCATGTGTTCTTGTCCATCAGCGGAGTTTTGATGTTGAACAGTTCTGTCATGAAATTGCTGAGAGATTATGTATTGAAGCTGGGAAGAAATATTGGTTTTGCAATGATTATGATGTAGAAATAGTTGATGTAAGTGGGAAACTTGTCATTTATTATTGATACATGTACTAGATGTGTGTGTAATACTTTTTATTTTATTTTTAAACTTTCCTCATGTATATCTTCCCACGAGAGAAGTACTGCTTGCAAGCATGGAGCATTCTTTGTATTATTTGCTCAAAGTGCAGAAAGTCTTTGTCCATCCTTTTTTTTTTATCCTTGAAATTACTTGACACATCTTGCCAAAATTTTATATTGGGTGCCTGCACTAAAAGTCATCAAATGAATTTAGTTTTGTCTGTAATGGTTCAGTAAATCTTTTACAAACATTCAAATTGAACACGTAATTTTTCTCAGAAATGATACATCATACAAATGAATGGTTTGTGAAATATGGCCTAGAACTCATTACAATCTACAACTTTTGTTTGAATTTTTTTTCTATATTCTTTATGTTTAAAGAGACCGGGAGAAAAATAATTTACAGTTATTAAGTCTGGAATTTGTAGCATGGCAAGCTTTACAGAAATGTGTTTGCATTGTAAATAAATGAACACAGTAGTGAGGTATGTAAAATTTTTGTCTCTTACTCATTCCTGTATTCAGTTTCTCAGTATCTTTCCTGCCCCTCATAAACACAATTTTGAATACAGTGATTTGAAAACTTTTTCCTCTTAAGAATCTCTTGGAAATGAAAGTAGTTTCAGTTGATAAATATTGGAAAAACGAAATTACTGTCACTTGTTGGGTATGTGACATGACAAATAACTTCACTCTGTTTTGGATCTAACGAATTTATTGCACACTCGCTCTTACACTTACACAGTTTACAATTTCACAATTACTGCCATCTGCAGTATCACAAGTACTGGTCCTGTTGTAGTCACTGCCATTCACTTGATACAACTCAGTAACAACTTGTAGCTGCTGGACTTCAACTCATACTGAATACTCATACTCAGTACTAGTAACTTCTGGTTCAACACTGACTAATACTCCTCATTATGCGGCTTCCGCACTGATAACACAGAAAACAGTTATGTGATATCTGCCACTGTAGCATGATGTCATGTTTACCGATTGCCTAGCAATAGTCTCTGCATGGACTCCCCTGTTGTGTGACGTCACAGCATAGCGGGGAAGGGTGTTTACCGAGTGTTGCTTAATGATGGAAGGAGTGGGGGTGTGGCCAATACGCCACATTATTTTTAATAGTTTCCTGCAGTATTACTCTTGTGTAAAGTTTATATGACTTTTTCCTGAATTTGCTTGTACTTGGATGTTGAGGGGTAAAATGCATATTCTCTAGATGTGGTATACATTTTCTTTTAATTTGCTTAGTGGGGGGTGGAGTCCAACTGGGTCCACTCAGCACGGTGGCCACTGATTGGCCTATTGCAGCCTGCCCTGGGTGATTATGATGATGGAGAGTTTGGTGGAATGAAGATTGGCAGGGGAAACTGAAGTACTCAGAGAAAACCTAATTGAACCTGGGCTGCTGCGGTGGGAAGCCAGCGACTAACCGCTTGAGCTATGGCATGGATGTGCTATACCTTACTTCTAGTTGTTTTAGTCCCAGTACGATGTTGAAATATTTTTTTAATTTTTATAGGCTCTGTCCTTGAATGTAAGAATTCATAATATTAACACTAACAGACAAATACACCACAACCAATCTGCTTCTATCCATCAAGAGAGTAAAATCAGGGAAGACATGAAAGACACACAAAAAATTATCAACAAAGAAGAGAAAGTAGCTGTGCATTTTCTTGAATGACAGGTTTTCTTTAGGGAAGATTATAACGTTTTAACTGTAGTTAAAACTTTTTAGAGAGAACAGTTTTTGGTGTTCCCATATCAAAGTCACTTATAATATGCCTGTCCTTATAATCAATTCTGCCTAATATTTGATCCACAGCTCCTTGGGATTCCATTCCATTATGTTTTAGTATCCCACTCCTCATGCAGAAGTTTGCTTGAAGTTAGAAATTCTATCAAATCTTCCATATGAGATCAATTTATTTGATAGAAATATGATAAAAAAACCTGTATTCAGTCTTCATATGTTGATTATAGAAGATGATATAAGATTAACATCCTTGCATTGCTACCATCTCTGGTCTATTGGCTATCTCCTTTCTTAGCAGAAGAAGATATAACTTCAAATGGCATGAAATTGTTTATATATTTTAACTTGAGGTCTGCTGAGTTTATTACATTTAATATTTCTTTTTGTATTTGAAAATATTATTCCTTGCATTGACATTGAGCTTGTATTTAAATACTTACCACCGTAAAGAGAGAGAGAGTTATGATTATGGATGCAGTAATGTTTTATATCTTGACAGGTTTGTCCTTTTTCCGGAGATGTGATTGCTGTTGCGTTAATGAGAATTCAGGCAACTATCAAAACAAAAGGTTTAGCAAAGAGTCAAAGGTTTGTATGAATTTTTATAGTGTGAATAGCATGAAACCTATTTATGCAATTCTTTTTGGTGAAGAAATGGTCAGGAGAAAATTGTATTAAACTTTTACAAATTAAGCTGTTAACTCTTTAAGCTGGTTCCCTGTACCCATGTACACTGTTCATTTCCCATCTTCTGCAGCATTTGTTATGTGTATGGATATGCTATCTGCAGAATCCAAAATACATCTTTACAGCTGCTTTCTCTAGAGAGATATTGTAATTGTATGAGCTGCAGTATATTCGACAGGTCTTAATGTTTTGTGCCTTAAATTGTCTTATCTGAGAATTGCTGTATGCAGGCAGGATTTTTTTTTTGGTCAGCAGTCTGTGAGTTTGTCATGCAACAAACATGGCTGCTTCCCTTGGTTTTGAACATGTTTCAGATTGGCTGCTTAGGAAAATAGCCTAAGTATGATAAAGCTTATGAAGTTGTTCCTGTGCTTAATTAGTTAAGCACCACACCATGAAGTCATGTGGGGGAGTGGAGGTATAGCTTCACAATTCTTGCTCTTTATGCTAGATGAAGTCAAATGGCCACCTTCGCATCCTGACCAATTTACCTCCTGGGCAAAGAGTTCCCGGTAGCCATTGAATAAGAGGCTAGGTTGGTCTGAAAGCTGGTCTGGATGCTGTGGAGAAGAGAAATGTATCTCTCCCCTGCCGGGAATCGAACGCCACTCATCCAGCCCCTATAATTTTGCCTGTGGTTCTGTATAGGTGTGAAACTTGGTCTCTGACAATGAGGAATGTAAACTGAGGGTGGTTGAGAACAGTGTGTTGAGATAATTTGGACTGAAGGGAGATGAAGTGACAGGAGATTGGAGAAAAAGATGTAGGTGGGTGAACAATATTAAAATGGATCTTAGAGAGGTAGGATGGGGTGGTATGGACTGGATTGATCTGGCTCAGGATAGGGACCAGTGGAGGGCTCTTGTGAACACGGTGGTGAACCTTCAGGTTCCATAAAATGCTGGGGAGTTCTTGAGAAGCTGCACAGTTGGCAGCTTCTCAAGAAGGGCTCAGCTCCATGAAGTTAGTTTAGTTTATTGGCACACTAGAGTATTTCTTGCAAACCAGGAGCTTCCCACATACTTACCAATCCATCAGTCACAGCCATTCTTTTTTTGGTGCCATGTACAAATGTGGAGTCAATCCAGACTGAACCAGCATTGCAACTGGAACTGTAAAATGTTCATTCGTGGCATTACCATACCCTTTGATTATCTAGGCATCCAGTGAGCAGTATGGAACGACAGCAGTACCAGGGCAGTTGCAAGTTTGTGTGGAATGTGGACACAGGGCATTATGCTGTGGTGTGGACACGGGCACTCCATGAAGTTGATCCCTGCAACACTGTTGACATGGAGCCATGGAATCCAGCCCGAGATTTGGCTGTGAAACTCAGGGAGGATCTTCACGATGTTCCCATGTGTCAGTCTGTGAAAACAATAACTAATGAATTAGTACTTAGAGGTAAGTGATAATCTGTCCTCTACATTTTGTTGTAAAATAAAACAGCAGTTAAACTCCTGTTTGATGTTCCTGTCATAGACAGTGGATTCAGTCACTAAATTGCTGAATATCATTGTATAGTGTTTAGCATAGGTACCTTTTTGTTTGGTATTCTTTATAATGTAGAAAAGGACATCTTACTTGGAGGTGATATCTATCCGTCTTTCTGTGATCTACTGTAAGTATCTAAATGACTGCACAATTTTTCTTAAAATTTGGCATGGGAGATTTTCACTAAACATCGGGAAATACTGATTTTTAACCATATTGAACCATAATAAAATGTGCTATATGTAAGCCCATAAACAAACTTTTCCATGGATCCTATAAACTATTCCACAGATATTGTAGAAATTGTTATGAGGGACTTCAACCAAAAGCTATGAGGCAGTTTCTATGTTCAGCTATATTTATCTATAATAAAGACCGATTTACATAAGACCCTACATGGAATTTTCCATTATCTCTCAACCCTTTCACAGATTTTGTTTAATTTTAATATGGGAGACTTTACCTAATATGCATTTTACTATTCCTGTTTGTATGTACGCTTAATAAACTTCAGACAAGGTAGATTTATGTGCTAGTTTATGGAGTATATATTCTTTTCCAGTCTTGTTCTTGTTGTTCATGATTTGAATCTCACCATGGAAAATGGCTGTCCTGAGGCAGATTCCTTCATCATAATTAAAGTTGTCTATACCTGTAAGATTTGAGGCTTTCACAGCGGTGACTATGAAGAAAGCAGTCTTCTGGGATTTGGCATCATGTATATGTGGTGTTAACCGACTGGTCTGCATTTACTGGTTCTCACGGTCTCTTCGCTTGCAGATTTCTTATATTTTTTCTTCTACCCTGAAGATGGAGGTGATACGTTCCTCCGAAACGTCGGTTAACACCACATATACACGGTGCCAAATCCCAGAAGACTGCTTTCTTCTTGTCTATACCTGTTTTCCACAACTAGCAGCAGTGAGTTGTCCCTACAGGCAAATGCCAGGATTGTACATTGAATTCCTCCCATAGTTCATTCCATCTTACCATTCATATGTTTTCTTCTTTTATTTCTCATTGAGCACCGCCTAACCTAAGCAGTTTAATATTATCAGTAAATGAATCAAGGTCATGAAACTGAAGAAGATCTTAAATGGAAGAAATCTAACACTTATGGTAGGAAATATTTGAATTGGGCATTAAAGGAGCAAATACTTTAAAGGGAGGAACTTGAAGAGGAGGGGACCCCTTACCATATATTGGTTGCAATAGTAGAATAAAATCTCTTTGCAGTGTGTGTAATGTTCTAATTTGAGTCTGAATTAGACCCATTAGTCAGAGATAATGTGCAGATTTGGTAAGACCTGTGGTAACGAGCATTGGCCATGCTATAGCTCTGGCTATTAGTTGCCGGCTTCCCACTGCAGTGGCCTGGGTTTAGTCCCAGCTCAGGTAATGTAGGATTTGTGGCAGACAAAGTGGCACTGGGGAAGGTTTTCTCCAAGTCCTTCGGCTCCCCCTCCCAATTCTCATTTCACCAACTGCTCCACATTTATCATCATCTGGGGCTGACACAATAGGCCAAATAGTGGCTGAGGTACCAGGTTGAGCTACCAGTCTCACCCAACCCAAGACACTAAATAAAAGCATTGGAGCAGGCACTTTCATTCCCCCTAATTTTACAGGCCCCTCATTAGCCTACTTTATAAGGAACAGATTGAAGGGCTGAGCATTGAATGACTCTTGAACTGCAACAGTATTTGTTCTGTTGTACAGTGAGGCTTATGATACCAGCATGTCCATCCCTCCCATTGACCCGTCCATGTGATGGAGGTGGAATAAGAAAAATATATAATTTTATAAGATGGAGACTGAGATGTTGAAAAAAGTTGAAACAGCATGAATATATGGAATCAGCCCATCAACACTCATAATTCATAAAAGAAGGAAAGAATTGAAAAAATAAAATGTCATTGATTTCATCACCATTTCATCACAAAGGAAAGGGAAATGGCAATGGGTTATAATTAAATTGAGCTGCATACAGATGGTTTATTGGCACGAGACAAAGAAGGTTTTAATTCACAGACCAATGTGGCAGGTGGAGGCTAGAGTTAAAGCTCTACTCGAGGATGTAGATAACAGTCCCCCTCAGAAGGTAAGACCATGTGACTTACAGAAATTAATAAATTCTTTGAAATTGAGAAAGGCCTGCAGAATTGGTGGAATTCCAAATGAATTCCTTAGGCACCTTCCATGCCAACCATTGGTACACCTGACCCATTTATTCAGTCATTGCCTTCGGCTGTCCCATTTTCCAAATCCTTCAGAGGAAGCAAAAGTCATAACTTTACCAAAACCTGGTAAGGACCCAAAATACCTCAAAATTTATGTTAGATTAGTCTCCTGTCCACAACAGGCAAACTATTAAAAAAAAGTCATTCTGAAAATAGTCCACAAGCACATTGAAATAAGAGGCCTGTTTAACACGAGCCAGTTTGGTTTCCATGCACATCACAACATGACATTGCCACGTATGAGGCTAATGGACCACTTAACTCTTAATTTTGACAATAAATGTATATGGCTGCTGTGTTCTTGGACATCAAAAAAGCCTTTGATACCACATTGCACTCTGGTTGCTGTATGAGTTATCTAAATTGGAATTTTTGACCAGTTTGATCAAGCTTATTGGCTGTTTTCTTTCACAACAGTAATTCAGTGTTTCAATGGAAGGTGAAATATCTATACCAAAGGAAGTGGAAGCAGGGGTGCCACAAAGTTCTGTCTTCTCCCCAACCCTATTCAATATGTATAGTTGGAGAAGGATGGAGAAGATCAGTTGGACCGATTATGTGAGAAATGAAGAAGTGTTAATCAGAGTCAGTGAGCAGAGGAATATCCTACACGAAATAAGAAAACGGAAGGTTAATTGGATTGGTCATGTTTTACGCAGAAACTGCCTTCTAAAAGAAGTTATTGAAGGAAAGACAGAGGGGCGGATAGAAGTGACCAGAAGACGAGGAAGAAGACGTAAGAAGATGCTGGATGACCTTGGGGACAGAAGAGGATACTGTCATTTGAAGGAGAAAGCTCTAGATCGCATTAAATGGATGAATTGTTTTGGAAGAGACCGTGGACCTGTCGTCTGACAGATTACTGATGATGATGATGATGATGATGATGATGATGATGATGATAAATGATGGCCCCCAAAGACACCGTTCATCTATCTAGCCCTCTTTGCAGAGGACACCTGTCTGTATATGAGAGATTGCAAGTAGGGTTTCTTTTTATTAATCTCCAGCACGGTCTCAGCTGAATAGAGACCTGGTGTAATCACTGGAATATTAAAATTAATGAAGATCAGACTCAGGGAATCTACTTCTCTCACAGTCGTTGACCGTCTGTGCCTCATCTTACATTGAATGGAAGAAATATTCCATTTGTAAATAGTGCAAAAATCTCTATGTAATATTCGGTAAGGGGGTTACATGGAGAATACACATAGAAATGATTGAAGCCGAAGCCTTCAGAACATTTATTAGAGTATATTCCTTATTCAGAAGTGAGCGATTAAGTGCTAACATTAAATTGACCCTCCACAAAGCTCTCGTTAGGTCTATAATGACTTATGCTAGTCCTGCCTGGGAATTCGTGGCAGGTGCCCATCTAATGAAATTGCAGAGCCTGCAAAACAAGGTTCCTGTTCCATTGGCAATTATCCAAGGCACACCGATTTGCAATTTGCCAGATCACATACTTCAATATATTGATACCAGTCATGATCACCTAGAAAAATCATTGTTAAAGCGAACTGTTCAGGAAGAGATTTCTGATTATTTTTTATTGTGGTCACAAACTTAAAATTTTTATGACAAATTTCTTATTATATAACATAGCGTGTGTAATTATATGAATATTGTCACATGCCTTTGGTTCCATGACAAATAATGGGTTGCAGCTTAGACAAAGCTGTTTTATTGGACAACTCATCCACGATTACAATTCGAATCACTACAATCACTCTGACATAACTTCTTTCAGATGATGCGACCTTCCTAGCCCATCATCTCTGATCTCTGATCTGACTGTTGCAATCTACCCTCTTAAAGTAGGTCTTCATGTACTGCCGAGAGAATACCTCCAAGGGCTCTCTCTGTCTTTGACACAGCATTGGGTAGCATATCCATTGCTGTGGGAACTCAACAATTCTGTCTCTGTTGCCTAGGCAATTTCCTAGGTAGCGGTCTGCCTATGTATTTGTTTCCACTGAAGTATACGTTCTTATTGTAGCCATTGCGTCATATAATGGACGTCATATAATCCGGCTTTTAGGCACATTGCTCCTTCCTTAGGGCTGTTTGTCCCAAACAGCCTAATGGTGTATCACCATTCTTTCCTTTTCTGGGGTTTCCATTGTTCCAGGTTCTTTTTTCTTTTTTTTTCCTGCAGTGTTCACTCCCCTTCACCACTACCATCTCTCCTTCCTTAGGGGCACTCATCTTGAGCAACCCAATATGGTCCAGCCACTTCCTTGAGAGTTCTGTTCTATTGCTTTTTTTTTCCTTTTTTTCTAGCTGTTGGGGCTGATGTTTCTACATTACTGGCTCCTGCGCTACGTACCATTCTTTTTTTTTTTGTTTTGGACAGGGTCAGCCCCTCCACAAGGTCCAGTGTTTGCTTCTTTGTAACCTGCTGGACATCCCATTTGCTTGCTTCACAAATTCCAGCTCCAGGGTCATCTTGAGGATCTTGTAGGTTGGTTCTCCTCTTCCCAGAGGTGATAGCTGTCCCGAGCTCCACCCTCTGATTTTGATTGCAATTGTCTTCTTCTTTTTTGGATATAGCAGCTGCTTGCCACCTAGATTCTTCATTGCCTTGCTGCCTTGCTGAGCAGCCATACTCTCTGGGTTGCCTGTTCAACCTTTGACTTGATCCAATTTTTTTGATGGTGTGCCTCTTGCGCCATGCCACTGTTGCATGGTGGGACACCTTCCTGTAGGCGACAGTCAGTCTCCTCCGGGATTCACTTTTTTCCCATTTTGTCTCCTTCGGTTTCTGGCAGTGTTCTGCAGCCAGATTTTGGTCCCTACGCCATTTCCTTGGTCCTCTGATTGGCATCACTGTGGTGTCTTCCCTAGGGATTTCTTGATGTGCCACCTTATGTTCTATGTCCACTGAGGTCGTCTCCTCTCCTTCAAGACGTGCAGCTTGGTTCACATCCATCCTGGCTATCATTTTGTCTATCTTTGCCATCATTTCCTTTAGAGCTTCACGGCCTGTCTTCCTATTGGTCTCTGTCTCTTCCATCTTGGTTCTCTGGGTTCTCAGTTTGTCTTGCATAGACTTCAAGAGTTCAAATATTTGTTCCATGTCATTGTCTTCAATCTAATTCAGTCACTTCTTACAACAAACTGTGGCGTGTTTAAGGTCATAACACTTCCTGAGACTAATTGTCACGTGTTCGTGGTTCCATGACAAATAATTATTGGCTTACAGATTTAGACAAAGCTGTTTTATTGGACAACTCGTCCATGATTACAATTCCAATCACTACAATCACTCTGACATAATTCTTCCAGGCGATGCGACCTAACTAGCTCATCATCTCTGATCACTGACCTAACTGATGCATTCTACCCTCTTAAAGTGAATCTTTGTGAACTGCTGAGCCAACACCTTGTCCAAGGGTCCTCTCTGTCTTTGACACAGCGTTGGCTAGTGTAACCGGTGCTGCGGGAACTCAACAATTCTGTCTGTGTTGCCTAGGCAATTTCTTAGGTAGCTTATGTATTTGTTACCAGTGAAGTATGTGTTCTTATTGTAGCCATTGCATAGCAATGGATGTCATATAATCTGGCTTTTAGGTGCCACGCCGCAATATTGTAACAATTATAATCCATAGAAGTGACTGCACACTTTATATGTTGTTTCAGTTTCATTATTTTTGCAAAAAGTATATGCAAGTTTGGGATCTGTATACAAATTGGTAAGAATAGTGAAAAAATGTGGCATCAGTGTAATTGGGTAGTAGAGGGCATGCATGCTGTATTCATGTATGGTGGGTTAAAGAGCGATACCTTGCTGGAACCAGCCATTGTGCAGTTAATTGTGTGGAGGTTGATGGATCCCACAGAAGCTCTACCAAACTACAGATCAGTTGGTGCACATTTTATTTTATGGTTTATATCATAAGGGCTGTGTGCCATGACTCAGTTCTTTTCATCGAATGGTCCTTATAAAAACTGTTATTTTTTGTTACCTGTCAGTATACTGAAATTCTGTTACAATGATTGTAAGTTGTCCTTTTCCAGAAGTTTGTTGTGCTAACATTTCAGTGTATTTTCATCTGCCTTCTAACACTGATTTTGTTTGTATTATTAATATATACTTGTGTTGGAGGAAACTTAAAGTGTAAAGCCTCATGAGTCAACTACTTAATACATAATACAAGGATCATTGCACAGAATATAGAAGCATGTACTGGGGTCAGATTTCGGTTATGATATCCACATAGCTTGCTTGGTTGGTATAGTTCACTTGTGGACAAAAACCACATGGCTTGTGTTTACACAGCTGTTTCTACTTTCAGTATCGACATGGCAATCATGTGAATTCTGCAATATCATGATGATCAGGCATTGGTGTAGTGGAATATTGAATTTTTTTGTGTGGGTATGTGGAATTTTTATGGAGGTATTATATATACACACCGAAGAATTCTGTATTAAAAGATTTTTTATTGTGCGTTCTTACCTTTATTCCTGTAAACGAGCTTTGTTGTCGAAAGGTGCAGTGTCCAAACTACTGTAGGAGAAGAAAGCAGTCTTCTGGGATTTGGCACCGTGTATATACATATACACGGTGCCAAATCCCAGAAGACTGCTTTCTTCATAGTCACCGCCGTGAAAGCCTCAAATCTAACATACTGTAGGAGAGTTTGCCTGTTTGAAGCTGTGCTTTGATGAGGTCTGCAGTTTCTTCTTTCTGAGAATATTGTGGGAAATAGTTTTCCCTCTCACTAGATGGTGCTAGATCCTACATTGTGCAATTTTTGGATGTAAATAGATCATTTGCTGTTCATCTCTTTACAGTGAAATGTTGCCAATTGCTAGTGTACTGCAAAAAATAAGTCTGGGAGGTAAGCCAGCTGCAGAATTGCTGGAAGTGAAATTGTTAACAATTATAGTCATTGAGAATTTGGAACTTTGCAGTTGTCTGATAAATTGAATGTAGGAGGAACTGGTACCGGTTGCAGTTAGGCTCAGAAATTGCTAGTTGCAACTATGTAGTTCTGGCTAGCCTCAGTATATATCAGTCATACCACTGGAAGGAGAGTAGGCACCATAAGTGCTTCCTAGAGGAAGTTAGCTATAGGAGTGAGGAAATGAAATTCATAATTGTTCATGTTCATTTTTAATATGTCTTCATTCTGTCAGCTTTAATACAATTAACATTTTTATAGTAGGAATAACTTTTCTCTAAGTTTGATTTGTTTCATTCTGGTCCGTCACACTAACAATTACAAATATAAATCACTCCGTCCAATGTGACCTGTAAGTTTTTTACTACAGGAAAACTTAACCCCCTTACATGTTTCGGTCTCTGACAATACAAAATTGTATTACAAACACAATTATTGACAATACAAAAAAAAAATTTTAATTAGCATCAAGAAATTTTATATAATTTTTTAAAAACTTTACATTCCCAGGAAACTGCTGTTTGTGAAATGTTCTATTTTGTGTACTATGCATTGTAGCATATAAGTGTACGTACTTTACGTCTAAACAACTTATGTGATGGTGGTTTCCTATTTGTAGTGATGTTTGCCCTCTGAAGATGGTCCACAGAGACCGAAACATGTAAGGGTGTTAAGTTTTCACGTAGTAAAAAACTTACAGGTCACATTGGACGGAGTGATTTATATCTGTAACTTTTCTCTTGTTTCAGGTGTTTCATTGGTGCGTATCAGTGACTTAGAAAACTTGACTGAATTAACACTGTGAGAGTATGAAGTTGTAGCAGCAGTAATTTTTAAGGATTGAAGCTTGATCCCTGTTCTTCATCAGTTAATTAAGATTTATAATAATGACAGGAAGTAGGTGTCAGTACCAGGCTCTTGGAAGTTGCTGCTTCCAACATACCTTATACTTTCAGTGTTAAACAATTTGTACAAAAAAAATTTTTTTTTTTACATGTCTTCAAGAATTGTTGGCTGTAGCTCTGATTGCTTATTCCTAGTAGGAAAGAGTTTGTAGTCTCATAGAGATTTGTGAAGAAGAGCTCTGGGTCCTGATGTGTGAACATCACTCAGATATACATACAGATTTACATTTGTTGCCAGTGGTATATTTAAAAAAATTTAAAATAGGCAGCATGGGTCTAAATATGCACTGTACTGTTGTACTTACCAGTTATCATTGTTTTAATGATTTTGCATGAATAGCTGGGCCCCATGTAACCTATAGGCTCTCCACTGTATTCAGAGAAAAAGATATTGACTGTAGCAAACCATACCCACATATAAGTCCATGTTAATAATTTTTTATTAATGATTAAAGAGATTGAATGTTTATGCATTTTTTAATGGAGCAAATATGTGAGTATGCAGTATTTGATTGTAGATGGAGATTTGCCAGTGCTCTTGTGTATTTTTAATTGTAATGAAACTGAATATGGTAACCTATGAATATAGGAAACATTGCAAGGAAAAGCACAGCTACTCCCAACAGAATAGCATAAGTATGACAGTGCCATCTTTTGTCTTTAAACATAATAAAGTCAATCTTGCAGTCAGAAGAACCATGTGAAATACATGAACAGCAGCGTAGCAGCAACAGCAGCAGCAGCAGTAGCAACAGTCATGTGACGCCCTTGTGTAGGCTGTCATCATGAGAATTATTTTAGATATGATATTATTTGTTTAAACAAGGAAACAAGCTTTACCGCATTGCTTTGAAGGATGTGTACCTGTTATAAGTATTGTGAAAGCCATTATTTTGAAATTCTTACAAGCTAGGAAGAGTGTTGCAAATTGATAAGTTTTCATGGTAAAATCAAGTTATCTTGATTTATAATAATCTGAAATTTGCTACACTAATGCTATGTGCATATGAGATCTTTTTAGAATGTTTCTAGCATGATGTTTTTGAAGATAAAAGAAATCAAATTATCTTGATTTCTAGTAACCTGGAAATAACTGCAATATTATAGTATAATTACTGTAATCATATATATTGTCACATTCTAAGGGTGTGTGACTATAGATGGGGTATGGATTGGAGATTGGATTTATTGACCACTTGTGTACACCACTCAGAACTACACTTTACAGTTCACTGAAATTTCAATCTAATACAGTCTCCACTAGTTGTTTCTTGGCAACAGCTTTAACCATGGGGATTCTTCATCTTCCGTGTCACATCATTGCCCACTGGTTAATACTCCACATCTACCTGAACTCGAGTGAACTGACAGCTGAACTCTGTCACCAACCAGCTACTTCATGTCACTTCACATAACTGAACTGCTGACAACTCCTCCTCTGGAATTTGACTAACCATGCTTATAACATTTTGGCACAAACCTCATAGAAAACACCATTTTAATTTTTATAATCCAACAATATCTTAACTGTTGCATGTGTATCCATTGCTGCGGGAACTTGTTTATTGAGCAGTTGCCTAGTAATAGCCCAGGTATTGTTGATGTGTTAACCTGCCATTATCAAGCTAGGCATGTTCCTTCTCACAATTGTTGCATAGCAGTAGCTTTACACACTACAAAAAAATACGTATATATATATATATATATATATATATGTTCATTGCTTTTTCTTCCATATTCCTTCCATTCTCTCTTTGCATGCACACCCATATGTGTGTGTATGTGCATGTGCATCTGTGTGTGTGGGGGCTAATTAAAAAAAATTAAATTCACTTAGTGGGGAGTGGAGTCCAACTGGGTCCACTGCGCACGGCAGCCACTGATTGGCCTATTGTACCTTGGTGGGTGGGCTATATGTAACAGTATTGTAACACACATGACAGTATTATTTAAATTTTTGTAGGCTAATGATTTGTGGATATAAGAAATAGAGTTTTTTAGAAACTGATTTTTGGTTCTGAACACTTTCATTAGGCTATTTTCCTTTGTTAAGGGAAAGTGAGCTTATGGTGTCACCATGCTGTCTTTGTGTGTGTGAATCTGGCTGTTTATCCTTCCCATTTCAACTTTTGAACCAGTTGTCCAGTTTTCTCAAAACCTGGTATAGATGTTGCGCCATTGCAGGCTGTCCCAATGCCACAATTCTTAACCTCTAAAAATCAGTAATAATAACACTGTGGATGCGGAAACTTGTGCAATGGGATTAGAAATCGTGGGTGGTAATAGGCATTTGTTCTTATAGATTGTAAAATAACAATATGGCAGCTAAAGTTCATTTAGCTTTCTGTTTGAGAATGGTAATTACTGAACCATTGGAGCTAGATTCAGATATATACAGATTATGTGTGAAAATGTGTTTGTAATTCAACAGTTGCAGGCATGGTAATGAGGCAAAACTTTGAGTGTATATATGCCATATTTAATGTATATATAACAGGCTGTTATGAATCTAGTAATGAGCCTTTGCCTTTCATGAAATGTGTAATTTCTTTATTATTTGAATGGCTCTTAGCTTATGGAGAAGGTTCCATATAATTAGTTGGTTAATAAGTAAAATGTTTATAATTTATTATGTGTGAGCATGAAGTATGCCCACTGTAAAGGAGATGGGAGGAGGTGGTGGTGCTTGCTGTTTTAAGCTGCACCAGTTGTCGTTCTGTAAATGTGTCACAATCTCCAGCATGAGAAATGTAGTAGCATGTTTGAAGTGTCTGTTGTACCAAACATAACTACTTTACAGTTATTAGCTGAGGAATGTTACCTCTCATGAAAGAAATGTTGACCAAATAAAGGGTGTGGATTACATCAGCTTATCATGCCTTTTTAAGACTCTTAAAAGTGGAATCAGGACATGAATCCATATACACATATGAAAGTGCATATTAGTATATTAGTGCCCCAGAATATTTATAATCCCAGGAATTAGCATGGGTTCAAATACCCATACCTAGTTTTCAAAATTATCCTACACCTTGAAGCTCATAAGAGGAATCAAAATTGTGATAGAGATAATTTGTTCTCTGGAGCATGTTCCTGAAATATTATACACATTGTTGAATTTTTGCTATTAGTAGCAGGTGTATAAAAATATGAGGCTGGCATTCAGTCATGAACTGAAGCAGGTGATATTCAATGAATGAATAAAGGGTATAGTTTTAAACACAGTTATGATTATTTATTAAGTGTAGTGTTAGGGTATAAATTTCAGCTAAGACTATGTGTTTTGAAATGTAACAATAATGTAATCCGAATGTAACAAGCCAGAAATATAGCCACAAGTAAATCCAAAGCTGCTACACAAAATGACCAATGTGCTTTAGTTCGAAATGTAACATTTGAACATGCACATTTCACATCTTCCACCACTTCGGGTAAAAGTGAAGGGCATTCTCTGCGCTTGCATATAATACAAACGAGTTTAGTGTTAGAAGAGTTCAGTGACTCAGACAACTGCCTGAGGCAATGTGAACGACTCTCATTCAGTCATTTGTCTTCATATGACATTACTGCAGTGTAATATCTGATTGTCTTCAGTTTTACCTATTTATTACTTGAGTATGGAACAGTACTTCCTAAGAAAGAAAGTGCAAAAAGGATTTAATTATTTCAGTTTTGTTTGCTAGAATATTCTGTTTTTTCTGTGACATTCAGAAATTAGGCCTTGTAAAGTTCATTCTGAAACACTGATCCCATTAGACATGTGATTGGACTCCTGGATCAGCCTGCCTATATGACACAGAAAAACATGAAAGTTACATGGACATAACATTTATACCATGAGCAAGATATTAACTTGTGGTCTAATATTTTGGCATATCACTTCTTTGTTTAGCAAGTTCAAAATCTTTTTCATATAATTTGAAAATACAGTCTCATATGCACATATGTATGGCAGTAGTGCTGTTAATGTTTTAAGATTGAGTTTAATACCGTTTCCAGTAATGTATCTTGGTAGAAGAGTATATGGGAAAACAGATCAGGGTCAAACAGAAACAAGCTTCCAGAAGTTTAAAAATGCCCAGTAACCAGACATTCACAGGCCAAGTCTTCCTTTGTTGTAAATGGTATAGAACAAAGTGTTTTAATCAGGAAACTTACAAATGTAGACATTTGATGTAGTTCACTGTAGAAGAACTACAGTTAATACTAGAAAATTAACAGTCTTGAGACCCTGGTCATATTCCCCTTTTATCACTCTTCTGATAACTATCAAAGATTAATACTGCAGGATTTCATGGGTAAATTATTTGTTTCCTTCACTGTTACATAATATTAATAGTTTACAAATGAAATATGGTATTGAAGACAGCTTTTGTGGGTTTAGATAAGTTTTATACAAAAATCATCACAGAAATTTTCTTCAGGACAGTAACCCTGACCAAATGTATGGAAATCTTCAAATATTACACTATAACAAAATATAATTAATTATTCGAGTCATTAGTGTATGAAATGTCAGGATTACTCAATATAAAATAATATAATATAAAATAATACTGATTTTGGTAATCAGTGGACATTGTCTGCATTCTGGTATTGAACCAAAATTTCTAGGGTTTTTGGCTGACACAGTCATTTCAGGCATGAATGTCTTCATATCCTTTCTTTCAGAGAGGCATAGCATCAGTAATTTCATATTTATTGTTACAGTTCTGTTGTTTCAGTTACTTCATGTGAAGAAACATTGTTCTAGAGGAGGAACTAGCCATTACAGGTTTTCCTGTTATCAGTCATTGCTGGCTTTGACTGACAGAATGCTAATTCCAAGATGGGGTGGTTGCAGCAAGATATTTTCTCTCTTATCAGGATCTCAAAAATTCTATCCATTTCTTGAACAACAACAAAAACTAGAATCAGCCAAAATCAACTATGAAGGGGCAAGAATACATCTGGTATTTCTAAAAACTTCCCTCCAGTCATTAATAGCTTCACATCCATACTGCTGATTTATGAGGTCCATGTTCTTATTGATTCCAGATATGTGAGTTAACTCTGGCTTAGTACTGTTATCACAGATCCAAAACCTTTTCTTACAGCAGTCATGTTTCGAAGAAATCACAGTAGTTCATATTCTGTGCCCTGCAAGAGTCACAGAAGATATTGTAACATATTTCGCCACTGAGACTCCGTTCAGATTGTTAATTGGTTTATTTAACAACCTACAAGTCTTGGCTACAATTAATTATAACACTGTTACGGGTTTACACAATTTACAAACCCTACGCACTAATCTATTCACTCTGTCTTCAGTAGTCTTCACTTATTCACAGTACAATACGGGCGCTATACCAGTGTCACTGTATTACACACTTCCAATACCTTCTCACACTATCAGTTCTAATCACATTTTCCGGTATTCTTTCTGCTACAACTGAACTTGGCAACTGTTCCAATTCCAACTGCCTCTGGCAGCGGCTACATTTCAACTGACTCCTTAGGCAGTGTAGTTCTCTTATAAATCCTCCGCTGGACAATGGGATAATGCCTCGCTTCCCTGTTGCCTAGTCGCCTTGTTTACAGGTGTTGCTTAGCGACACTGTCGAGAGTTGTTTACTGCTGTGTAGCAACTAGCGTGCTTTGGCTTGGCTCGGCTCACTTTGACTCTACTTGGCATGGCATGAAGATACACCACGGGGAGGGGATGTTTACCGAGCGCTGCATACTGGTGGAAGGAGTGGGCGTATGTGACGTCACTCGAGGAAATGCAGAGTTCACATGACCCCCACTTCCCATTGTGCCATCCATGTCACAATATTAGAACATCCACGGAAGGGTAAAAAATTCCAGTCATTTAATTATACAATATCAAAGCAACACTGTCAGCTCCTTTTCTTGTCACATTTTTCTCATAAGCCTAAATACTGTTTCCACTAGAGAGTATGTGGATATTGAAGGTGTGAAATGACCACTGTAGGCAGTAATTATGTTACTTGTGCTTATGTTAGGAAGCAATACATTTCTTCTAAAATTCATTGCATTAGTCTCACAGAATATGAATTTTGTGCTCATTTCCTAACAAGCCTATTCCTCCTGTAAAACCTATGTGCCTTCCATTTATGTATCATCATAAAGATGAGTCTTCACGTCTGCTTGAAACTTTTCCATTTCTTAGTCACTAGGTAGTGGTATCTTCATTTTATCTGCCTAAATTCTCTGCATAATGAATTTCTGCTCATGAACAGCATGTGGCTGTCTAAGTTATACATAAATTTGTCAAAGAAGTTGTCTGTTTGGCATTTTTAATATGAAACACTTTATTTGGATATTTCTCTGAATACATTTGCTGAAGTTTGCAATGGACACCACTTAGCAGCACTCGGTAGCTCTCATTGACTGGTTGAAGTTGGGTGGAATTGGTAGTGACTTTCTGACAACCATACATCTAGCTGTTTGTGTGGTCTGTGTGTACAAGGTTAGGTATGGTGAACAGGTGCGTTGAATTATGTGGAGTTTTGTGAAAGCAAACAGATTTGTATAATATACACAAGTATATAGCTATTTGCATGGCTACAAAAAGAAACATAAAACAGAAGGTGTTATCAGTTTCTGAGAAACTATAGGTCATTATGGAGGAATAACATTATGGCAAACAAGGAAAACATAGTATTTGTACTAATGTATCATCATCACAAACTTTTAAATCTTATTAAGGAAAGCATACTTCAGCAATGTGTAAATACTCATCCAGGCATAAAAAGGTTAAAAACTTCTAAGTATGAGAAGATGGAATCACTACTTCTAGAGTGATTTAGGAGGAAATTGGCATTATATTGTCATATGTTGGGTGGTACGCATGATAAAATGATGGGTTCTAGTTCAGATAATTGGATTTGTTAGCAGCTTGGTTATACAGTCTTTTGATTACACTCAAATTACAGCGCTATTGCTGATTTACATACACCTCACAATTCACTGTTGCACACACACTAGTCCTCTCTGGGTAACAGTCTCATTCATTCATTCATTCATTCATTCTCACTGAATCACACACTCCCAGTATTACACATAAATGCAGTCTTTAACTTATGCCTAAAATCTTCACACACTTCCCATTGCTGTTACTCAGACACTCTCAAGTACTCTGAAAAAACTCAACCGAACTGCTGGCGTTATTCTTGTTATATAGCCTCCACACTGACCACGCACAGAAGACAACAATTTTGTTGGAACATGTTTACCAGATGATTGCATAGCAGCGGTCATGGAATGACTTCATAAAAAGCCAGTCATGTGATAGCTAGTACTGTTGCAGTGTGACATCATTGCTCCTGTGCGGAAGTCTATTTACTGCACCGTTGCCTAGAAGTGGGTTGCATGATGTCGCTGTTCCACTGTGGCCAGCATGTATCACATCATGAGGTGTTTAATGGTCAGTTGCCTAGCAACTCTGTATCCATCCACTTTACAATATATATGGATTCAAGCTCCAGTGTTGAGACAGGAGGCTGAAGAAATAACGTCAAAATTAAACATTTCACACCTTTGAATAAATGACTTGATCAGTTTAGAAAGCGTGCAAAGCTTAGCAACACAACAGTGAGTGGGGAATCCAAAAGTGTAATGGTGCCTGGAAGGTGGGAATGTTTCCATTACTTCTCAGTGATCCAAAGGATATATTTCATGCAGATGAGTGGGTTGTTCTTCAGGGTACTTCCAGAGAAAAACATATGCTTTCAAAGATGACAGCTGTCATGGGGGCAAGAGGAGTAACAATTACTGTGCTTGTGTGTGCAAATATGGATGGATTTGAAGAGATGCCAATGCTGGTAACTGGAAGTCAGTGAAGCCAAGGTGCTTTGAGCATATGAAGTCCATGCCATGTACCTGCACGCATAGCAATGCATGGATAACCTGCATGACGTTCATGGAGCTTCTAACATGTTTGGAAAGGAAAATGGCCTCCAAAAATCAGAGAATACTGACTACTGGCTAATGTGCACCACCACTTCCTTAGTGCATTCATCTGGAAATTGGAAAATTTTACTTCATATTTGTTTGAAAGACAAGTGAAACAAGCAAAGCTAGTTATGTTCTTCAAGAAAGAACAGTCTGTGTATTAGTATGTTTTTTGCCATTTATTAAGTGTAAAATTATAATGTTTATTTGGGTTATTTTTCTGCAAGAGATATAATTTTATTAATATTCAGAAGCCTAGCCAACCTTTGTAGGATCTTAAAAGGGATCCACTGTATTCAGTTCTTATGTTAAATGCAGTCTGTTCAAATAATGTAAACTGCAATATATCTTTTGCTATTTCTTAGAACCTATGAAGGTGTGGTTGCCCAAAAGGGAATGCAATTTATTTGAAAGCTTACCACATTGGTCATCACAGGTTTTTCACTAAAGATGCTTTCATGTTATGAACATGATGAAGTGAAATTCCAAAGGTAGAAGAGCTTGATAACACAGGTCTTCTGAATCTGATATGTTCCTTATTAAATCTAATTTGTACAAGTAAGAAAAATCTGGTTTTCTAGATCACCATCACTGTACCAGCTTTATTGTGAGTAAACCAGAGGGTTGAGTAATTTGTTCTTTCCCAGTTTCAATAAAGGCTCTGATAGCTTCACTTCGTTCATAAAGATTTATGGTTCGGAAATGCTATACTCTTCTTTACCTATTGTCACCACCAGTTTAAAAGATTATGGTTTGAACTTCTTTGCCACTTCTTTTGCTCATCCACATTGGAGGCTACTCCTTGAAGCTTTGGTTTCTGATATACAGTTTGTCATTTCATCACTGCAAGAGTCAGACTCTAGCCAGTAGTGGTATCAGGTCATAGTGGAGACTGAATGGTAGTTTTACTAAGTCTGTAGTTCTTATCAAGTTATGGAAGTGTTTGTTTTGCATAGAAACTTCATTATTTTCTTGGTAAGGTATTCTAATGTCAGCTTACCCCAAGTAATGTACTATAAATTTCAGGTCTTTGTTTTGTGATGTACCTTATACATGCATTGTAGGAGTATTGGCAGCTCTATTTCACTACACAATCAGCATCCACTGGTGTGCTGAAACACTTTCCAGTCCATTTTCTTGAGAACTTCCACTGTTTTTGGAAAATATATGACTTGGTATTTTTAGCTGAAAAATCACTTCTTTTCATAATAAATGTGGACTCTTTTTACAAAATGGATTCTTGCACTTGTTCCTTTAATAGGCAAGATTAATTGTCTTTAAAGGATTCTGGTGATGGTGTATGCTGTACAGAACTATAAGGTATATTTTGTCCAGTGATTGAGACTAGCTCTTTCTAACGGGCCCAACTGAGTAGATCTGTCTTGCTCCATCCACCTGAGGATGGAGACAGATCCAGTCTCCGAAATGTTGTGGTTTTTTGTCTTATACATACCAGACGATGGATAGCGTCCAAATTATACCTTGTAGTTCTGTACAAGATTAACTGTGTTAGTCATTTTTTGATCCAAAGAGCTCATGAATGACTTTCAGTCTTCAAAGAAAGAAATGTAGAAACTACGTAGACAGACATCCTGGATTGTGTTAAGAATAATGAACAATGTAGGCAGTTGTCGCTGAATTTCTACGCGGAAAACTCTGCCAGCGTAACAAAACATACATGACATGCTATTTATCATTTTGAGTAACAGTTAAAAGCATCTGACGCTAAAACTCAATCATCTGCCACCGCATGTCAGATACATGCAGTGTATACTGGTCAGGTATTACTGTTTCATATCAGGTTAACAGACAAGGAACTAATTGTGTTATATACATATGCTGTTAAGCTAAAGTTGTTCCTGTACCCAACGAATTGAGCACTACGCCATGAAGGCACATAGAGGAGTGGATGTATAGATCCATATTTTCTTGACCTCGGCACTCTCTGGAGGTGAGTAGTCAGCTTCACACCCCTGCTCCTTTAGCCCCAGGGAAAGAGCCCCTGGTACCGATTGGATAGGAGGTTGGATGGACCCCAGAGCTGGTCTGGATGATTTGGAGAAAGGAAAATTCTTGACCCTACCGGGACTCGAACTCTGACCTCTCAGTTGTCCAGCCTGTAGCCAGTCATTATACCAGCTGTGCTACCCTGGCCCCTTATAAGTATGCTGTTAGCAACAGGAAATACTGAATGTTAAAGAAAACAAAAAGTCAGTTCAGAAATTTATTCTATGTTCCTAACAGAACATTCTAGTGCTCTCTTCTGCCACTGTTTCTGTGTTTATTGTGTGGGAACTGATCTGCAGAGGATGAGTGGTTGATTCTTGGTTTTCTTATGCATGCTTTTTCCAACTAGAGCATGAATGAAAAATAACTTATGGCATCAACTTTGAATTAATAGTTTCTTGTGAATGTGTGCCTAGAACTAGTTGTAGGGTAGTACTGTAACACAGAATTTGTTGCCTTTGAGTGAGGTTGAGAGTATATTGTATGTGTTGTATGTATTGATTTGTTCTGTATCTGGAGGTTGTGTCACAAAATATGGATTCATGGAACAAATAGATTGATTGCTTGATTCAGTAATGCTAGAGTCAAATGAGGCAGATGTTACATTATTTATAACTGAAAACAACGATTTATAGGTAAAAGTATCAAGTAAAGCTTGGTATTTTGGAACTGTAGTGGCATTATGTTTGCCACATTCGTTTATATTGCTGCTGAATGTGCACAGTGTGTTTTGCTGGCTGTAGTTACATTTAGGCTTTAAACATTGAAGTTATGGGTGAGTGATAAGGACCTCTATCTGGAAGATTCCAGATTAAAATCTTGGCCCATAGACTGACTATTCTGGCTGAGTTTTTTCATGGCTTTCCTCAGCCCTACAGGCAGATGTCAGCATAGTATCTGAGATTGGGCCATGACTGCTCCCTTCCAAATTCTTCCAAATTCACTAATTATCCTATCATAAATGCTTTATAATCTGAGCAAGAAATAAATGTTCTGATCATACTGGATATTATTAAATCATGTTTTGAATGTGCTTAGTTTGAATCTTGGCTGGGAAATTCTCCATAATTTTGGCTGGAACATTCACTATCCTGCCTGAGGTTTTTTTTTTATAGTTTTCCTTTGTCCATGCAAATACCAGTTAGGCCATGATCACTTCCTTCCAGATCTTTATATTTCATCAGTATCCTACCATTCACCCCCCCCCCTCCTACCAACATTAATTCAAGCTAGAAATAACAATTTCAAGAATAAAGGATTAAGAAACAGGTGCAGAATGCAATATGGAATGACAGTAATTAATTTTATTTAAAAACCGTCATTTTTAGGATGATGTTCATACAGGATAAGCATTTTAATTTTCTTGCTAAAGATTTTCTTTGTGGATGAGTTGGTTCATCACATAGAAATATCATGTGGCATTATTAGCTTCAGATTCATATCAGATGAGAACCAGAGAGGATATTGTGTTGTTGTTTTTTTTTTTTTTAGTATGTATTTAACTTTCTTTTGTATGATTTTTGAGAAACAACATTACACATACATAATTTTCCATGCTAACACTTCCATGGATACATTAAAGAAAGTTTGGCTCAAATCCAGATTTATTTGTCTGACTGCTGTAGCTTCTAAATTTTGTCATTTGCTTAGTGGACAAAAACTGTTACTTAAGAATTGGCATGAAAGGACATTTAGATACAGTATCATTTCCCAGTAAAAATATATAATTGATTTGGTCTTACAGGCCCAAAGTATGTCTCATTTAAGTTGAGAAGTCACCTTTGAAAATATTCGTTATATATTACCATAGAACAGAAAATGTCATTACTTTTTTTATAAACTGTCTTGAATCTGTGAGATTTGAGGTTCGCATAGTGGTGCTTGTGAAGAATACTAGCTTCTGGGATGTTATGCCATATAGTCCAGTTGAAGTGTATTTATCTTTTAGAGGAACATATTTCCTCCATCTTCAAGATCAAAGCGTAAGCCAAACAAATAGCAACTCTTCAACCCACTTTGTTTCTTCTTCCTTGTTTGGCTTATTCTTCATTCCTGAAGACTGGAACACTGCATTCTTCCAAAACATCAGTAAACACAGCATAACATCTCAGAACATATTGAGTCCATTTGATTTGGTTTTATCTTTTTTATTCATTATAATCTGAGGCAGTATAATCACCAACAGACAATAAGCAGTGTTCTGTTCAGTAAGTCAGTTTCCTGTCTAAATGTCTTCAAATTGTCTGTTTGATAATACAGTTACTTTATCAAATGTTTTCTTCATAATACTCCATGGAATACTGTTGTGTAGGCCTGTTTAAAAGTCTAAAATAACTTATTTTAATTTTTATTCCAAAACAAGTAAATTTTGTTTGAATCCAGTATATTTGTATTGTTTTCTTACAAAATTAGGTGAACTCAGCCTATATCTGAACACCAAGTTAAGAAAGCATGAAGATGAAATTCCAAAATTGATAGTGGTATGATTATTTGATAACCCATCTTTGTAACGTACTCCCAAACCGAATTCTGTAATAATGAAATCAGTATTTTTCTTTGAACCGTAGATTAAATAATAAGCAGAATTTCAACAGAGCACTTTTTTTTTTCATAAAATTAAATTCATGGAATCATTCTGAAATATGGCTAGGATTTGTTTGTTTCTAGAAAGAAAGGAGATGTTACTGTGATGTGTCAAATATCGATGGGAAAGATGATGTTTGTTTTGCTTTCTGACAAAAAATAAAAGACATTGTTGAATTTTATGTGTGAAAGCCACCAGGATGTCTGCACCTTGACTGTAATTCTCTATTTGAAATATGTTATGTTTGAAGCAGATTTTTTATTGTGTTTTATGGAGAAAGGTAAACTGTATGATGTACTGTTGACAGATATGAAAGCTCTGGATTTGCATATTTACTTTGACAACTGTGCAGTACATAATGGGGTTACACTATTCTGTGTTTCTGTCTATACCATCCTTTTGCATCTTGACCAGTGATCTGGAGCCTTGAAATATTTAAGCTTTCCAGTGTGTTGATTTAGTTGCGAAACCCATTTGATACATATTGAATGTGGTATCAGTCACATCTGTTTTCCTCCTAATTTATTTTCCCATTTTCCTCATGAATATCCATAACCTTGGCAGAATTTAAATATCAGAACAAATAGTAGTTCATGATAGAGGCCCTTTTTTATTGTTTTGATATAAATAGGAATTCATCTATCTCAAAATTACAACATGTACCAGTTTCTTACATGAGGTCATTGAATTTTTTTCAATTGACCTAATCCTTCCAGCCACACTATGGCCCTAGGGTCAACTCAGGCTCTAAAATAATGAGTACCAGGAATTAATTAAATAATTTTCATGGGGAGTAAAGTGCGGCTGGCGCATAAGGCTGACAACCTTACCGCCATTGTTGAGCCGATTGTTTAGATAATGTGGGACCCTCAACGTCTCACAACTCTATGGGCCTTCACAGCCTATTACAGGGATAGCTTTACTTTTTACTTTACCAGTTTCTTACAATTTCAGCTATTCATTTCCAATTTTTGTGTCTTTTCTGTCAGATAGTAAAATTTTGGGACCAGTGTAACTTTATATTTGATATATTTTGTAGTTCCACAGTTATGATTTAAACAAACATGATACAAACTGTCCTTGCTGCGTTTTTAGATCTGAAAATTGAAGCAGACTGATTTCAGCTGTTAGCATTATCTAACAAATATGAATCTCTTACCAGCATTCAGAATGTCATGACATGTCATCAAATATTTTAGTTATATTTACAGTGAATAAGCATGTGTTTTCATTTGAGTAATGTAGTAAGTACTGTTCCTCCAAATGACTATAATTTTGCTTATGATTTGAAACAACTGTTAAATAAATTGCGAACATACCTATAAGAATCACTAGATTTCAGGAGTTGCTGTTGCCCATGTAAATATAATCTGACTTTTTACATGCTGAGTTAGTTTAGTATTTACTTTATCACTTTTCATTACATTACTAAATTAATATTCTAGCCACTATACAGCATAATACTTACTATAGTAATCAGTAATTTATTTTAATAATATGATACAATGCTATTATGCTGATGCACTAGTGATTAGCATACTATTTAAGTGACTGAAATACTCTGCTTTCATTTTTTGACTTTTTCAAAGTAAAATTAATTACAGTAATATTATATGATAACCATTCATCTTAAAATGGACATGCATTCATATCATGATATGTTTGGATATGTTAAGAGTACTTTAATTAATGTATAACAAAATCTCAACAGTTCCTATTTAGTTTTATAATCTTTAGTGGAAGAAGACCAGTAATACAGTTGTTTTGTGTTGATATTTTCTGCAGTTAATTTTGCCAAATCAAGTATGTAGTTCAGAGTAAATTGTAATGTCATACTGAAAAATGGTATGAAAGCACAAAGCAAAATTCTTGGAAATGAGTAAGAACATTGGTATCCAGGATTAAGAATAATAATTTATAAGACAAGAAACTAGTTCTAGATATGGGAATTTATGTAATTTTTCATATCTGTGGTACCATTCCAGCAGTTGAAGTTGGATTGTGTTTTGCATAAGAATCTGTGATATAGCTTAGAGGGAAATCAAGTATTTTTAGTATTTTTATGCGAATTAATGTTTCGTGACCAGAATGTTTTTTGTATGTTCTTTTTTGATTGAGTAAAAAAATTAATTCTAGGAAACATGGTTTAAATTGTTTGTATTGTAGATGACAAACATAGCACTGAAGTATTTCTATTATATCTGTTTTAAACTACCATGATGTATTATTTTCTTCTCCTGCCCTTGTCCGTTTCCTTGGTTTATAATGTAACTAATGACATTCCTCCAGTTTGTGAGGAGTCTGTCAGCAAAACACACATATATTTTAATAATTAATTATATATTTGTTTAGCTATATGTTTCAACCATAGAGACGTTCTTCAGAGATTTTAGTATAGTACATTTATTATCTGCTTTCTGCTGACTCTGTACATTGGCCAGTATTTATATGCTTATTCTTCTCAAATTGTTTTGCCTATTTTAGATGTCATGTGGTAAAATGGGATACAAGGCAGCTGTAAAATGTATAAAAGCAATGTAACTGCTGTAAATGTATAAACAAAATAGGTATAAAAGGTAAGTTTTGTGTATGTAAAGGTGATATGAATAGTAAAATGTAAAGGTTACTGTGGGTAAAATCACTGAATATTGCACGTTTTATTATGGCATAAATAGGTAGTAATGGACTACATGTCATGGATGTGTAGTCATTCTTTGCACATGATGAGGGGCTGGTTGCTGTGTTATAATCTGAGTGGCAGATTTTTTTTGTGCCTCATTGAATGAATTTGATGTTTGCCTTGTTCTCTAGGAGTATGGTAAATTTTCCTAGGCCATAGAGGTGCAGGTTGTAATTATGATCTGTTTGTTACATATATAGTAATTTTACAGGTTTCTTTGTGTGTACCTGATGAGAAGATTTTTGTATCTGGTATGCTATGAATGTTGTCTTTCTGTAGGTTTGTATGGAACTGATGGTGTGGCTGTTGTAGCATTATGCATAACATAAAAGAATCCACAGCTGAAACCATGACTAATACAGCAATAAACCCCTCATCATATGGAAAATCCAAGTTGATGGCTTGATGCCATGGCGGTGTGAGGATTGTCGTACACTCCAAACCTGGGTATTATGAAAGTACACAGTACTGGCCCTCGAGAATCCCACATCATCAGCAAACGGGATGTTAGCTATAGACTGTGTTTACAATGCATTTTGCAAGAATCCATTAGCAAATCTCCACTCTTGCACTGTTGTTGGGAGGAGTGAGACCTTGCAGTCACTGGATGTGGTATTAGTAAAGTGACTGTTCATGGAGAATTCTCCAGGCAAGGGTAACAGTGATACCTTCGGCAGCTGCATATATTCGCACACTGGTTCTGGGATCTTCTCCTTTTCTCAATATGCACACTTCTATATTGAGGAGTTCCAGCTGGTTGAGTCTTTCTGTGATCTGACACCTGTGGAGCAAAATACCAAGATTGACTCGGTCGCTGGTGAAGTTTGGTGAATAATTTGTGGGGTGGGATTCTGCATTGTGGATAATGTTCTGCATAGAGGCAACATGCTTACCGATAATTTCCATTGGCATGGTCACACATGAAATGCATGTCTCCAATTTCCCAAGCAGAGTAATGGTTTCAAATCAAATGAGTATCACAACATTGTCACTGCATTTTCCTCAGTAGCACATAGTAGTGCATATACAGAGTCTAATGAGACAGAACACATGCAAGGGAAAGGTGGAGATATATGATGCACACTGACCTCTTAATATGTACTGCAGTGTTATTCTAATATCCATTCAAATGCAAAACTTGTCCATATCTCAGCAGGCATCGATTTCTGGACATACGTTGACTGTGACTTTTTGTTCATTTAAACCGGTAGTGTACCCCATTAAAGCCGGTAACCATTTTTTCAACACCCTGTATACCAAATACTTACCTTTTATATTTATTTCATTTATATATTTAAAGCAATTGCATTTCTTTTACACATTTTATCCCTACCTTGTATCCCATTTTACCACATGATCATATCTGATCTAGGCAAAACAATTTGAGAAGAATCACAATGTAAAAATTGGCCAATAATAAATGTACATTAATGCCCAAAGATGGCACCTATGACCAAAACATGTAGCTAAGTAAATATATAATTAATTATTACCATATGTGTATCATGTTGACAAAACTCACAAATATATATTACAATGCAGCATGATGCTCCACTACAGATACTGCTCCAGGTTTGGTAGGAGTGTTGTAGGATTCCCATGGAATTATTTCTGTGATTCAGTATAATTTTCTTGAACTTTTATATTTAATACACTCCTCATAGGTGTGAGCATAGCCCAGTCAGTAAACTCCCTGGTTACAGGAGGATTACTGGGGTTTGGTTCTTTATAGTTTCACTTTCCCTGGCTGTTCATTAGTTCGTGGAATATAATTCGAGGGATTAGTAAATGAAAAATAACCTTTACTGCACAAAATAACTTAATTGTTACAGCATAAATAAATAACATAATACTGAAATACTACTCTTAGAGTACATATTGACTACCAAATATTATCCATATCGTGGCTTCTGGGTTATGATGGATCTGAAATGTAAACTTATGTTTGATAGTACAGTTATTCGGACTGGTTGATTCATCAGTAAGAATATACTAATGAATAGTTATAATATAAATTACCCCTGTGACAGTAGCACACCATTAAAACGTATACAGGCCATGAAGGTAAAACTCTCTGCATTCTGTACCATGGTGCTAGATGGAGAAGTGTGGTCAGTTTCATTCTCTGGACACTTTACTATCCTGGAACTCTTTTTCCCTTGGAGTAAATTGAATAAGAAGGTGAATGTGATGAAGATGGATATATTGAAGACCCTGTCAGGATAGGAAGTTCTGTTCTTCCTGTAACCAGTCATTTTGCTGATTTACAACTGTAGAACAATAAAGAAAGAAAAACAGGACATTTCTGTGCTCAAGTAATTTAATTTGGAGTTTGCATGTTCCCATCTTGATTTCAACATCTGGTCACCTTGGTGTGTGATGTATAAATATATATTAAAGTATTTTGAAATAAATGCAGAGTACTAAAACAGAGATATTATGAGGGAGGTATAGTTTTGCATTTGAAGTTCATTATTCCTTCATTTTGCATGAGGTTTAAAGCAGAAGTCAAATTATTTCTTCACCAGACAAGACTTTGGCAGTATGTGCTCATACTTCTGAAGTTTGTATTCTATAGTGGGACATAATGGTTAATGATTTTTATTCTCTGGAGTAGATAGCTCACTCAGAAACTGTAGCACATCTGCTGTCAGCTTATTTGGCATTTGAAGAAATCAAAGATAAACATGTCCCACAGTCTCTAAGGAGATATTCATGACTTCATGAATGGAAATTATATGTTACTATGCAGTTATACTAACAGAAGATGATTTATTTAAATAAAAAGCAACATGGAAAGGATTAAGAATTTTTCCATGGTTTAGTTTTGAAATAGACTGCTAAGTGTATTTTCATGAATCCAGGCAATGAGGAATTTGTTACAATGCAAATATTTTTGTGAGAAATTCACAGCTGACTGAATTTGAGTGATGTAAATTATCATGATGTGAAATTTATTACATCAGCAACTAACAATATGTTTTGTTAATTGTTACACTGCAACAAAATATAAATAAGTTCTCAGTGGAAACCTACTTCATGTTGCAGATCTTTGAATATACCGATAGTCATTCAACTGGTCAAGAAATTCCATGCTTGTATTGAACCAAAAGGTTCATCAGTATGTTAACAAAAGAATATCATTGGGCCCAGTCTAGAACTACCTGATTTGAGTTTACATCTTCACACATTATTTTTGTAAGAATCACTTTAATATTATCTTCTCATCCAGGTTAAGGTCTTTCAACTGGTCTCTTCCTTTGAGATTTCCTGAAAAAAAAAAAAAAGTCGTATGCCACTTTAATTTCTCCATGTTTGCAGTATGTCCCATGCCTCAATCCTTCTTGATTTAATCACCGTAACAGTGTTAAGTAAAGTGTGCACTGTGAACCTCATTTTTGGAGTTTCTCCATCCTCTTACTTATTAAATATTGTTGAAGAAATAGTTTCTGTCTTTTGAGATTAACAACTGTGGAAAGATATTCTCTAGTTTGGAGTTCGCATTTACTAATTTACTGTTTTACAGATCCATATTTTCTTGACCTTGGCACTAGTTGGAGGTGTCCCTTATATGCCTTCATGGCGTAGTGCTTAATTAGTTAAGCACGGGGACAACTTTACCTTTTTACCTTTGCTAATTTACTGTTGGCCAGAATTATTCAAGAGTTGAGAAAATTGACTGCTTAGAAATGTAATTTAGTTTGTAGTGATAAATATACACCAGATATAATATGTTTAAAATGAAAGTGTTAGATGTTAATGGAGGTCTATGTTTTGTGTTATATACCAGTGCTTTATACAGAAAGCCATTTCTGAGAAACTTAAATGTAGTTTTTAAGTAGGGATTGGTAGTAGAGTAGTACAGATCAACATATTTGCCTGAAAAATATAATATACACTCCACCCCCCAAGTGTCCAATCCACTGAATCATTTTAGACATGGAACATGTGTACTGATAGATATACAGATATGAACCTTCCCATTAGATGTTCAGTTTATGTACCGCATCCAAAGAATGCATAATAATTAGAACAAAAAAAAAGTAATGCACAATGGAATACAGGGAAAGGGATGTTTACACTAAATTCTGTAGTTTGCTGTGGAACATACAACATCCAGTAAAACCAAACTGATGTAGTGATAATTCTCTAGGCTTATGTTCAAGAGATACTTGGTTCAAATTTCAGCTGGGGTACCAGCTATTGTGAGCGATGTTTTACATGGTTTTTCTCAGTCCCTCCAGGCAAATGTCAAGGCAGTATCTTTATTAGGCCACAATTGCTTCTTTCAAAATCTTCCCCAATTCATTAATCACCTTACCGTTTGACATATATAGTCCAGATAATGACAGCTGTTATTAAAATAAAACATAATTAACAACCAAAATCAGTACCTTTAAAATTTCACCATCTGCTTTATGACAGCAATTTTATGTGCTGTGACTACATGTGATGCTTTGAGATTGTAGATTACAGTTTAAAAAATATTGACTTGGATCTATTAAATAAGGTTGGATCCTTCTTCCCCAAAGCAGAATTATCAAGTAATTTATGTTTATTTACTGTCATAGGCAAGATGTCTCCAAACACTGGTCTTGTTCAATATCTATAGCATTATATAACAGTATTCTCTGAGATAGGCTCTCCATCCTGAAATAAAGAATAAGGAAGGAGAAGAAAAAAATAACTTCGCCTGTTAACTGTTGCTTAATAAATTGGCTCATGATTCTTGTGTTGAAACTTCCATGACTAAAGAGACTGGCTTATTCAGAGGAAAGAACAGGCTTTTATATTATATATACCTGTGAGTATGTGAAGATAAACTGATGCAGTATTTTGGGTTTTTCTGTGCAACAGCATTTACCCCCCAAGTAGCATGGGATTTTAGCTTGCAGTTTTTGACAGGGCTTGGCAGTCAAAGGTTTAAAGAAAGGTGGCCCAAGACTTACTTATGTCATTATTTAATGTAACTGTTCCATACCTTTAGAACTACATCTATAGAATGGTTCTTTATGTTTAAGTGTGAGATGGCTGGCTATCCCAATCTGAATATGCATGCTTCCTTCATTTTTCACATAAATTCACAGGGGAATCACCTGAATAATAGTGGGTAATCTTAGGGAATTTTGGTTTTAACTAGATTTTCATGCCAGTGAAGATTTGTACTGATGTATTTGTCTGGTTATCTTCTAAAACATATGATTGTTTCATGTTTATGACATATTGTGCTGTACAATTAAGACTCTTATCCTGTGACTTTATGACAGCAAAAAATTCTTAAACATGCTATACCATTGAGATCAATTAATATTTTCTGTATATTTAAATCCAATATTTCTAGCCCCCCCCCCCATTTTTTTTTCATAAAAGATCAACTTTCCAATTTATGATCGGAACTGTAAACATGATCTTTAACCTTTCATATTTGGGAAAGAAGGATCTCATTTATGAAAGGATTTGCAGGATTTTATTGTGCTTAAAAGCAAGGACAGTGTGTATTTGAACCATATTCAGCTTAATGATCTGACGGCGACTTCTTATGACACTGAAGTTTCGTTGCATTGGATGATGTTCTAGCATAACTGTCAATGCTGAATGAAGACTGTTGTCAAGCAAATCTAATTTTTCTTTATACTGGTCCAGTGTAGTTTTTACTTAATATCATGCTCGAATCAAACCAAGTTTCTCAGAAGCAGCTAATTGTAAATAAGTGCAGTAAAATACAGATTTTGTTACAGTTTCTAATTTATTTGTAATGTTTTTTTTCTTCAGTACATGTTTAATGAAATGCAAGAAAAAATTATATTTTGCAGTGTATTTTACTGTTCATTGGCTTTGTCAGTAGAATTCATTACTGTGCACTTTGTAACCAATAATATTGATTATCTTACTCATCAGATATTTTTTATTGGCAGTGAAGGTAGATCAATATCAGTAAGGTATGCAGAATCACCGAGAATGCAGTTGAAAAACACGTACTGACTGGAGTACATTCTTCTTAATTTTATAATTGAATTAATTTCATTTATTACCTAATGCCTTAGGCAAAGTGTGTATTTCTCATTAATACTATCAGATTTTACAATGTTCCCTTCTGTAAGTCATAACGAACTTCATATGAAAAGGTGTACGAAGTCACTGTGTCTTCTCCAAGATTATGTGGAAAGGTATTAAATAATTGAATGGACACTTTGTAGATAATTTATTTAGAGAATATGACCTGAATTATGAGTGTAGTTTATCTCTGTATTGCCATCTCTTGAGAGCAAGAATTGTTTTTTCTTTCTTAAACCAACTCAGAGTTGAAGACTTATATTGAACATTCGCCTGAAGTTGATTTGTGATTAATAATGCCACTTCTTTGAGACTTAAAATGTGTCTGAAGAAGTTTACAGTAAATGATTGTTATATAGTAGTGTGAATAATTATCGTATGTCTCATGGATGTTGTATGGTGATGTGTGTGTATGTGTGAATATGCATGTGTGGCCAGTTTGTGGTGGTACGGGTAAATAAGACAAGGGCATTTGGATTTATGCTGCATATAAGAGAACATTTTTTTTCTGTAATCTTTGAAAAGTTCTCTAGTGAAAGAAATTTGTAATTATTTTATCACAGATTAAAATATTTGGGTGGAAATTTGTAAGGAGAATTTTTATAAAGTACAAGGAAAATACAGAATGAAGCAAATATGTAATAAATATATTAATTCAGAATTGAAATACTGACAAGTAGTAGTGAAAGTTAAGTTCACGTTTTTTTTACCAGTCAGATTAAATGTTTCTGTACACTGCTCTTTACATTCTACATGTTTTGCTAAAGGCTATAATCACACTTATTTTACAAATGAAACAGAAGTAAATCTGTATCATAAACTTCACACAGATTTCAGTTCCATGTTATTTGCTGGAATAATTCATACAATATATAATGTGTCACCACATCTAGTCCAGTAGTACTGGATTGGGTTATTTGTGGGATGGCTGACAACTTGATTCTGCCTAGTGTTCTCCATTTGGTTAGTTTTTGGCCAGCGAGGACTAGGCATCAGTAAGTCTACAAATAGGCAAATCAACCAGTTTTCAACTTACTACATTAGGCCTTGATGTTGGAGACAGAGACCATTTCCAAGACACTGGAGCTTTATTCCATATTGATTTGACCAGTCACCTGAAAATACCTCATTGAAACTCTAATCAGCACTCCATATGTTGTAAAATGCTTTTTTTTTTCTGAACCAGCTGTCGTGAATTGGTTTGGTTTGTGTGTATTATGACACTTACTGAAGAACAAGTGCAAAAACTATATGCCACATGGGAAATTTTCAGTGGTTGGCATATAAAATAGGAAAAAAAATCATATAGGATATTTCCAGGTTTTAACATATTACTGGAATTCTGGCTGCATTGTATGTATCATTCCAGAAATTGTGTGGAAGAATGACGTGTAAAGGGAACAGATTGTTAATTTCTTCATGTTTCCTAGTCCTTTTTCTATATTAAATTCTAATGATAAATTCAGTTTTCAGAATGATGCCTATGGGGAAATTGTACACAAGGAATTATAATGTTGTAGGACTTGAGGTTCTCACAGCAGTGGTTCTGGAATATAATGTCACGTAGTCCAGTGAAGTCAGCTGGGTTACATGGAATTATATCTGCAAAAAATAGAATTCTTGGGTTATAATGTTGGTTCCTAAATGTACAAAAAGTGTGAGAGGTCAAGACTGATCAAGAGTTTTGGCATTTGTACAGACAAAGGTATAATATATAAGATATTCTGTTTTCATACTGGACACCAACACCAGACAACAGATGGAACTTAATTGGTCCAAGAAATCCCCTGTATGAGCAGATGTTACTTACCATATTTTATCTTTATTTCAATAGTGATTGTGTTGTATGTCAGTCATTTTACTTTTGTTTACTTTGTTACTTTGGTGTTTATAACCAAATGTCCATAAGGCAGATGACCAGAACAGTAATATCCCACATTCAGTAATAAACATTAAAGATAACTACATTAGATAATTAAGGCAAACTAATTGTTATATTAAAAGAGCATAATTTATAACACCAAGTATACTACTGGAAACTCATTTATATGAAACATGAATCCAAGATGGCAGCAGAAATTGCCAGCTCTTGAATGAAGCCTTATTCCTTGAATATCTTGAAACATGATTTTTTGTAATAGTGCCAAGACTGAGTTTGATGTTTGTATTGTTAGAAATGGATTATCATTTTTAGGAAATATGAATAGTTTGTGTGTTGTGACAGTTTTATTGTGTAGTGATGTGTAAGGTTATTTTTTTAAATTGTATAACTCTTCAATTTCACTTATAAGCAATATTCAGATAACTGTGTGTGGTGATACTGTTGGATGCTGTAATCAGATTGACAGATTGGCCTCTGTATCTGTTTCAGGCTTCATTTCCAGATTAAAATGAAATGTAATTGTAATACACGAAGTGCAAATCACATTGATGTGATCAGATTTTACTGTACAAAGCCCTGACAATTTTTGCACTCCACCTGTGCACTGCAACACAGTTATTAACTATTTTAGCATGGTCACATTCAGGAGATACCCTCTTCAAATCCAGTTGGTGGCTGGTTATCCTAACTCCATGGCACAGGGTCCTGCTTGAAAAGTTTATAGTTACTCAGCTAGAAACGAAAATCCTTGCATTTATAGAACCTGGAGGTTCATTACTGTCTTCACAAAAGTCTGCCATTGGACCCTACCTGAGCTAGATGAATCCTTCATATTCCATTTCTCAGAGATGCATCTTATTATTTTCCTTTTGTCTCTTCCTTTGCTTTTTGTTATTCTGAATTGTATTCCTCATGCATGCATGCATGCAAAATCATCCTAGAAATATCAGGTGAAAGAATGAAAATAATGAAACTCCTTGTTATATAATTTTCTCCATCATTCTGTTCCTCTTTCTTAGATCCATATATTCTGCTCAGAATTTGCTCTGATACCCTCAACCTGTGTTCTTCCCTCAATGTGAAAGACAGTTTCACATTTGTACAAAACAAAAGGCAAAATTATGGTTTTGTATATTTTGATATGGTTTCTGCTTGGACACAGAAGATAAAGGATTCTGAACATAATTCTAGGAAATACCTATCAAATTTGTTTCTTATTCTGTTACTGTCATATTTAAGTATCCGAATGTTGTTACAGTTTCAGAGTTTTGAATAAGTATCCTGTCCACCCTGGACCCTTTGAGAAAAATGCATACCTTCTCCTATCTTCCGAGGCTGTTTCCTACAGTGCTCCTCAAAATTTGTTGGTCATATTTCATTATTAATGCATAATCTCATTTGCTGATGTAATATTATAAAATATCAAATAAATAAACAAACTCTCAGAACAGGATTCAGCAGTCTGCACTTTACCCCAAAGGGTTGTGTTGTCCTTACACTATTGTGTGCAAACAATCTGCAATTTTGGCCAAAACTGCTATATACACCCAGTTCCCTCTGATGGTTTCTAATTTATGGCCCTCAAATTACCTGTTTGGATGACTTCAAGTTAATATTAAAAACAGCAAGCAAGTTGGCATAGCACTTATGGTGTATGCTCTTATTTGAGAGGTGCTTAGTTTGGATACGATTATATAAAAAAAAATTAATAATATATCTTAAAGAAATGCAATTACTATTGAAAATCTTATGTTCATGTTCACCAGTTCAGTACAGGTAGGATTATATGGAAAAGGTAAGAGAAGGAATACACATACAACAACAAAAGTGAATAACAATGTAACAAAAATGAAATAGGTAAAGAAATTACATAGTCCTACCCACATTCAATCCTGATACTGATTCTGCTTCTCAGAGTTTCACATTGAGGTGGATAACCTGAACTTTGCAAGTCAATTATACAGTAATTCCTCTTCATTCTTACCTACACATAAACAAGACCAATGTGTGTCAGAAAACAATTTTCCACACAATTCTCGATTGAAATTTAATTACTTGAAGATGATAACAGTAAAGAACCAAGGGCATGTCAGTCACAGGAGAGGAATACAAAGGGTATTTTGGTAGGATAAATTGAATGATCTGTTGGGGATACAAATAGAATATTTAGATGGATGTTGGGTGAAATGGAACCAAGGGAGCAGGGTGTGGACAGGATTCTTTTATTATTATTTTTATTGGAGTGAGAGACAATTTTGGTACTTTGGCTAGTTGTAGCTTGTACCAATCCTAGATGATGGTGATTGTAGAGCAGTTTGTGGAATGAAGATTGGTAGGGGAAATCGAAATACTTGGAGAAAAGCTGTCCAAGTGCCACACTGTGTCCACCACAAATCCCACATGACAAGGCCCGGGAAGCTAGCACAGGAGTCATGTAGTTGAGAATAAGGGGCAATGAGTTCTGTGACAACAGCGCAGTGAGGTCGCGGGTTCCATGAAATGGTAATTTCTTCGGGTACTGAGCAGCTGTTTGCAATGGGCTTGGTCCTGATGTATGCCATCAATGTAGAATTCGGTACCTGTTGGCAATAATGAATTTCATGGACGTAAATGTACAGGTGGGCGGTGATAAGAAGCAGTGGAGATTTCTCTGCGGCCAGGGACCATACAACAGTGCGTATAAGTTCAAATTAAAATTTCCGTTAGTATAATGAAGCCTGGTAGCACATGTTTGCCGCGAGAAAATTCAGAGTTTCGGTCGAAGGCAAAACGTTTGCGCCAAGAGAAAAGAGTGCCACGCATTGTAGAGCATTGTATAAATGAACCTCCCCTCACTCCTTAAAAATACTAGTGTATATCTAGGTGTTTGCTGCTGGCACCTATGTGTATGCGACTGAGAGCAAAGAAATGTACTACTCTGTCCAAAAAGTATCCGACCTTGGGCCGGGAAAAAAAGTTCTGTATCTTGGTGGTTACAAGACCTAATCCCCTTCATAGTAGGCCCCTTGAGACTCCACACACTTAGCCCAGCGGTCCTTCCATCGCTGGAAGCAATTCTGGAAGGCTTCTTTTGGAATGGCGTGCAGCTGCACCATCGCGTTCTGTATGATGTCCTCGCGGCTGTCAAAACGGCAGCCTTTTAGCGGTGTCTTCAATCTCGGGAACAGCCAGAAATCACAAGGAGCCATGTCAGGAGAGTAGGGAGCCTGGCGAACCTGCGGAATGCCGTGCTTGGCCAGGAAACCCTGGATCAGGTGTGATGAATGAGCTGGGGCGTTGTCATGATGCAGCTGCCAGTTGCGTGCG
>NW_019727791.1:619615-620886 GCF_002891405.2 Cryptotermes secundus | reverse complement strand
TCCGCCCACCAACCACCCGCCCTTAGGGGGTGACTTTGACTTATTCATTTGAGACCAGGATCTATGAGCGAGAGTTAGCAAGAAAATGTAATATAACTGCAGCGCATTCTGTTGACTAAAACCCCATGGAAAGCCACGAAGTGTAGTTAAAATATAGCATCTTACTGGGCTGGGCAAACAGCTCATCTGAAGAATTCATTTTATAAGGGTAGTGCAGGAAGTATTGAGGATGGAAGCGTGGCACCCCACCCTCAACCACCCTTCATAATCACGCAGAAAGTTAATCACTTGATACCAAGCTAACTGTGTGAGATTTAAGAAAGTATGAAATAAACCTGCAGCGCCATCTGTTGAATATTAAAACATCCGTTCACCAGATGGCGCTGCAGGTTTAATTCATATTTCCTTAACTCTCGCAGATTTAGCTTGGTCTCAAGTTATTAACTTTCTGCGTGACCCCAAGGGCGGTCGTGGGTACTGTCCCACGCTTCGCTATCCGTGGAGTAATTTTCAACAGATGGCGCTTTTTATTATTTCATGTGAGTATGAACGATATGGAAGTGGTCTCATGTTTCGCCATCTGTGGAAGAATTTTCAACAGATGGCGCTACTTTTTATTTCATATGAATACTACGGAAGCGTGGGACTCCACCCTCACCCGCTCTTGGCCTCACGAAGAAAGGTAATAACTTGAGATCAAGCTAAAGCAGCGAGAGATAACAAGGATATATTTAAAATCGTTGCGCCATCTGTTGAACATTACTTCACAAGTGATTAACTTTCTTCAGAGGAGCGGTTTGTACTAGCCAATAAGATACTAAGATGCTTCATTTTAACTACAATTTGTTCTTTCCATGAGGTTTAAGTCCACAAATGGCGCTGCAGATATATTATATTTTCTTGTTAACTGTCGCTGAATTAGCTTTATCTCAAGTTACTTTCTGCATGAACCCCAAGAGCGGTCGTGGGTACGGTGTCATGCTTCGCCGTCTGTGGAGTAATGTTCAACAGTTGGCGCTACTTGTTTTATTTCATATGAATATGAATACTATGGAAGTGGAGTCCCACGCTTCCGTAGTATTCATATCCATATGCAACAAAAAGTAGCGCCATCTCCACGGATAGCGAAACGTGGGACCGTACCCTCGACCGCCCTTGGGGTCACGCAGAAAGTTAATAACTTGAGACCAAGCTAAAACTGCGAGAGTTAAGAAAATATGAATTAAACCTGCAGCGCCATCTGGTGAACGGATGTTGTTTTAATGTTCAAC
>NW_019727791.1:588411-618588 GCF_002891405.2 Cryptotermes secundus | reverse complement strand
AAAAACACCAATATCCAAAGGCGTAGAGCAGTCAGCAACCAGAAGCCACAGAAGATCGTGAAAATGCAAATGTTCGGAATATTGGATAAGGCGAAGCCCGACAGAAAACGAGGATCAAATTTTGCGTTGAGGTGACTAAATTGCCGGTCTAGCGTGAGCTAATGAAAGTAAGACAGAATCTCTTGTGGACTGACAGGGAGCTTGTATATTATTGCCAATAAAGCCATGTGCAGTATATATGTATAGCTGTAGAGCTCGTGACATGCAGTTTAGATGAGGAAGGACGAAATATAGAAAGTAATTGACTGTGACAAGTGAGAAGGGATAGACTCGTCTTGTCATCAGAAAGGATTCCTACTAAAGGCCAAACTGTGACGCTTACTTCAAGACTAAGATCTGGTCAAGAGCGTCTGAATAGGATCTAAATTAAGAGAAAAAGACTGGCAAACCCAGTCGTAAAATTTCTTTGAAACGAAGGAAGAAGTAAAGAGGAATTGTGTAAAGATAGAAACGAAGCGGTAGGATATGTGGAAGACGAAGGCGAATATTTATCATAACCATGGCGGTCCTTTGGTAAGGCACTGGCGCATGGTTTAGAAGATACGTGGTTCTAAGACATGACTATTTTCGTGAGAAAAAAAATTTAAGAAATATGTGCATGTAGGAAGCAAGTCGTACTATATGAGGAAGGTGAAGGTATCAAATTTGTATAAATCTGGTGGTACATGGGTAAGACATTGGCGTAGTATTGGGAAGATACCGGGTTCGAGACANAAAGTATAAGAAATCAGCTCACATGACATGTTTAACTAATCCGATCTGCAGCTATAAACCAAGTCGTAGAATATGAGGAGGATCTTAGAAAACTGTATCATAGATGTTCTGGTGGTCTAGAGGTAAAGCACCGGAGTTGTAAATGTAAGGTTAGTGGTTCGAGACCCACAGAATTTTTGTAATGAGATTTTTCTGGAATTATATAGCGAGATGTAACATAAGAGGAAAATTAAAGGTCAAAAATTTCCGTGGCATTGCTGGCTCATCGGTAAAACACCGGAGTAGTGATGAGAAGTTCAAGACCAACGATATATTTGTCATATATAAAGTGAGTTAATATGATTTTTCTGGAATTATAACCGAAGCTGTAGCTTAAGAGGAAGATTTTAGAAAATAAATTTCTGTGGAGCTGGTGGGGACCGGGGTGAGGGAATATTTTTGCTTTTTTGCGGCCGCTCATTAAAACACTCTCCTAAGCGGGTACAGGCTTTCATTGAAAAAAAAAAATCCCTCACCTCCGCCCCCAACCAGCAACCCTTATGGGTGACTTGAAGTTATTCACTTGAGACCAAGCTAATTCAGCAAGAGTCGACAAGAAAATATTTAAAACTGTAGCGCCATCTGTGGACTTAAACCTCATGGAAAGCCACGAAGTGCAGTTAAAATATAGCATATTAGTATCTTATTGGGCTGTGCAAACCGTTCCTCTGAAGAATTCATTTTATAGGGTAGGGCAGGAGGTCCCTCCCTCTATCTCTCCCTCCTCCTTTACCCTACCTCCTAATTTCTTTCCATTTTCTTTTTCACAAAAATCCTACTGGTTTTGAACCAGGCACCTTCTTAACACTAAGCTGATGTCTTAAGCCTACACCACCAGCTCCACAGATATTTATTTTCTAAAATCTTCCCCTTAAGCTATAGCTTCAGTTATAATTCTAGAAAAATCATATTAACTCACTTTCTATATGACAAAAATATCGTTGGTCTTGAACTTCTCATCACTACTCCGGTGTTTTACCAATGAGCCAGCAATGCCACGGAAATTTTTGACCTTTAATTTTCCTCTTATGTTACATCTCGCTATATAATTCCAGAAAAATCTCATTACAAAAATTCTGTGGGTCTCGAACCACTAACCTTACATTTACAACTCTGGTGCTTTACCTCTAGACCACCAGAACATCTATGATACAGTTTTCTAAGATCCTCCTCATATTCTACGACTTGGTTTATAGCTGCAGATCGGATTAGTTAAACATGTCATGTGAGCTGATTTCTTATACTTTCATGGATTAGTGGGGTTTAGTCTTATTTTGTAGAAGTCGCCCTGGTGGCATGATTCTTAATCTGCATATTTTCTACCCTAATTTTCAACCTAATTCCTGGAACCTCATCCATAAAATTATTTTATCATATTTTTGACATGTGCATGCTTGGCAAAAAAGTTCTATCTTGTGTTTTATTGCGATTTTATTCTTATCTCCCAATAATGGAACCTGTTGTCAGGTGTTTATAGGCTGTTCTCTACTGACCGCCAGTTGTACACCGATTGAGACTAGCTGTTTCTAACTGGTCCCATCCTTCACCTGAGGACAGAGACAGGGCCAGTCTCCGAAAGAGTGTGCTTTTTCTTTATATATATATACCAGACGATGGATAGTCCAAAATAAACCTAATAGTTCTGTACAAAACTATAATATTGCTTGTGGTTCTGTATTGGTATGTCAAGGTAGCCGAGCGGTCTAAGGGATGTACTGTCTTCGCTCGCTTGGAAACCGGGATCGTGGGTTCGAATCCCACTCAGGGCATGGATGTTTAGTTTGTGTGTGTGCGTTTTTCTGTGTTTGTGTACAGGTAGAGGCCTTGCGACGAGCTGATTACCCGCCCAAGGAGTACTACCGAATTTGTAAGATCTAGAAAAACCGAAGTGAACGAAGAAGTTCATGGAGGTAGGCCTAGGCCCACTGGGGCTGTAGTGCCAAGGGGAAAAAAAATTTGGAACAAAGAGAGATGAATTGACGGCCCTACCCACCTTTGGGGATCATGCAGAAAGTTAATCACTTGAGACAAAGATAATTCAGTGAGAGTTAACAAGAAAATATAAAATAACTGCCATCTATGAGCCGATTGTCTAGAAAATGTGGGAACCTCAACATCTCACAAACCTATGGGCCTCCACGGTCTGTTACAGGGATACCTTCACTTTTTTTTACTTTTATGAAAATAACAAAATCAAAATCAGGAAGAAAGCTAGATATAATGTGTGTCATCTGAAAATGTTTCAAATTGAACGTAACAAATAGACATGAGTTTATGATTAACTAAGGAAAATAATTTCTAGTCTTTTTTTTTTAAGTTCAGAATCTGTTATCCTGTCTCATTTTTAAAATGCTAAAGCTGATGATATACAGAACAACAATTTTGTAATCTTCTGCATGGCCTGAAATGTGGTCTCTTGGGGAAGAATATCAATTACACAAGAAGTGCTCACAAAATATCTGGACTTAAAAGGTAAAGTTACCCATGCATTTAATTAATTAAGCATCATGCCATGAAGACATGGGGGAGTGGAGGTATAGCTCCACCATTCTTGACCTTGGCACTATGTGGAGGTAAGTGGCCAGCTTTACACCTCTGCTGCTGTACGCCCAGAGATAGAGCCTGTGGCACCCATTGAACAGGAGGTTGCGTTTGCCCCAGGACCAGTCTGGACACTGTGGAGAAGAGAAAAATTTCTTACTCCTGCTGGGAGTAGAATCCAAATTCCATGGTTCCCAGCCTGCAGGTCATTGCCATACTGACTGAAGAAGGCTGAAAAAGTGGTTATTTAGGAGATTATGTAACAAGGAAGTTGTGATAAGTACATTATGTAGTGTTGTTTGGATAGTACAATCTAGGCTGTGCATGTGGGAAGGATGCAAGGGATTCAGAGTGCTTCATTACCAGAAGTACGAAGAAAAGGCCCGGAATTTGAAGGCCTCAGGTGGTAAATCCTAAGATCACGGTCTTCTGGGATGTGACGCTGTGTGGCTGGGTAGATAGGTACCAACGTTTCAGAGGAACTGCTATCTACATCTTCAGGATATATAAAAAACACACACTCACACTCTTTCTCTCTCTCTCAACTGACAACATGATGGTTGTAAGAAATGTTTCGTTAACTTTCAGTTTAATGGTGATAACTGGTCAATCATTGGGACTAGGCATGTGAAATTTGGGATTATGATAAATCACAAACATACCTATATCATACATACACGTATTATACATAGGTCACCGAGAAAGTAATGCAACACATTTCTTTTCTCATTCACAATTTATTTTATTAGAACTTCAAATATGTCACCTGAATCTTTGGCTACCTAAACCTCTTTCTTTAACATAGTCGCCACCAAGATGCGAGAGCCTGTATGCCTTCATGGCACCACTCTGCAGGCCTCTGTTGCAGCCAGCTGTTCACTTTAGAAAATGTCTTCCTGGCTACTAGCACCACCACTGTACAGATCCAATAGGCTACGATGTAGGAATGTAGAGACATATGGCTCCAGCAGAATGAACTCTTTAATTTTAGCAGCTTCAATATATCCAATAAATGTAATGTTTCCGTCATTAACATCTCTGTACACTGTGCCATGAAATCATATGGGAGAGGGGTGTTATACTTCCACCCAGTTGTAACCTCAGTCTCTTAAATAAAGCACCCTGGCCACAATTCCAACGATGAAAGAACCCATGGTACCCAATGGATAGGAGGCTGAGTTAGCCCCATAGCTGCTTGCTTGCACACACATAATACACACACAGATGGCAAGTAAAGTAAAAGTAAAGTAAAGGTATCCCTGTAACAGGCTGTGGAGGCCGATAGGGTTGTGAGATATTGAGGTTCCCACATTTTCTAGACAATTGGCTCATAGATGGCGGTAAAGTTGTCAGCCTTATATGCCGGCCACCCTTTACCCCCAAGAATATTCCTGGTACTCATTTCTGTTAGAGGCTGAGTCAACCCCAGGGCCATAGTGCGGCTGGAAGGATTAGGTAAATTGAAAAAATCCAATTGGGATTCAATCCTGCGACCTTCCGGGTTGTAGCATAGTGTCTCAACCAACTACGCTACTGTGTGCCCCCTCACACACAGACAAATGGCAGCAAACAAAATACACAATGTTAAAACCGCATCATACAATTTACAAAAATCTCATTTGTGACCAAGGCAGAGATGTCAATATCAAACTAGGACAATCATGGAGTTGAGCCCTTCTTGAGAAGCCACCAGTTGTGCAGCTATTCAAGAACGATAGTGCGTACAGTGAACTTAAAGAAGTATGTTGCATGTAAAGTTTCAGATTGTGGTCTTCTAGGTTGTGACAGTGTGCAAGTTGAGGAGTAAGGAGCTCTATCCAGGCCAGTGGGAATGAGAAGTAGGAAACTGACCCTAATAAGGGACACACTTAAGTTTTCCCACACAGGTGGGAAATGGAAATATATCAACAGCTCTCGCCAGAGACATGTTTTCAAAAGGAAAAGTGTAATTGTGAGAAAAGATGATCCTCTTTAGGACTCCCTAAAAATTTCCTCACCTCACACTTCAATGGTAAAAATGGAGGCGTTATGTTCTTCTGAAACATCAGTATCAGCCCTGAGACTACGCAGTGGCACAATCTAGATGACCACAATCAGAATCAATCACTGCCTCAGTAATCCAAAAATCTGTATCACTGCCTTTACTTGCACCACCACCACTAATACAATCATCACCATCATCATAAGTGTACCATATCCAGTCAGTTACAGGTCTTACAAAGCAGAATGTTTTCATATTTATAAAGGTTTTCCCCTTGGTTGCCACACTTTATGATCTGATGAAGGTTAAGAAGAGAAAGATGACAGGGACCATGGATGACAGTAGCATTTGTTGTCAGTACTGAGAGAACTATTTCAAGACACCATAAACCAATAGGATGCAATGTGCAAAATTCAGAAAATGGTTGGATGAAATCAGTAATTTGTATGGATTGTTTTGGAACTCAAGGAAACGTAATGTAAAGCTGTCCCTGTGCTTAACTAAGCACTACGCCATGAAAGTGTATCGTCAGCTTCACTCCCAGGAAAGAACTGGTACCCATTGTATAGGTTAGGTAGACCCCAGAGCCAGTCTGGACAACATGGAGAAAATTCTTGATCCTACTGGGACTCGAAGGTCCAGCCCGTAACCAGTCTCTATACAGACTGTTCTATCCTGGACTGTATGGACTGTTTTGCAACTCAAGTGGAAGGTAAAAAGGTAAAGCTATCCCTGTAACAGGCTGTGGAGGCCCACAGAGCTGTGAGATTTTGAGGCTCCCACATTTTCTAGACATCGGCTCACAGATGGTTGTGAGGTTGTCTTATGCACTGGCTGCCCTTCACTCCTGGTACTCATTTGTATTACAGGCTGAGTTGACCCCAGGGCCATAATGTGGATGGGAGGATTAGGGAAATTTAAAAATCCAACGACCTCATCAGGAATCGAACCCGTGACTTTCTGCCTTGTAGCATAGTGCCTCAACCAACTATGTTACCACATGCCCCCCAAGTGGAAGGGATAATAAGGGAAAAGAAAATGAAACCAACAAACAGGCTGTTGCAGCATCTCTCCCACATTTTAAGGAGAGCTGGCCGAAGCATAATTCTCTATTTTTTTAACTTTGCTCATAAATCACATTCCTATGACTTTGAAAACTTATAGATTTTATGCTTAAGTTAAAAGTTATTCAACCAACAAATAATTTTTTTCTTCAAATACATCCATTTCCAGCATTTACTGTTTAAATTGTGACATTTCTATGCCATTTACCTTAATGCTTAATGACCCAAAGACTCTCACTTTCATCAAATGGAATCCCATTATTTGTAATGTATGTAATTTGGAATGTGTTCACCATACTATTAAATACAAATAAGGACTAAACCCTTGAATACTTACAGGAACTGGAAACTACCAAGACGCCGACAAGCAACTATACCATTAATGACAAAGTGCACCCGATACAGTAAAAAGATTTTCGTACTGTATGCATAAAATGCATATATGAACATTTCTTTCACACAGTGGATTAGAAAGCGTTCATAAAAAAATAAAATTAATTGGTTAAATGTTATATACTTAAGTACTTTTAATTTCTTTAAATACTTATGCAGGAATCTAGATCTACCACTTTTATTACATATTCCATCCTTGTCTTTGTGATGTAAGCCAAATGTTAGTTTTTGATTAGTCTCTTTTTTACAGTCCATGGAACTCCTTCCCATAACTTTCCTTTGTAACAATTATTATTAATACAAGATCAACAGGAAAAAACTCCTCATTTAATCTGAGACATTCATGGGGTTATATAATATTTAGGAACTCAGAGGAAGTTTTTTGCCCCTTGGTTGCTGCACATATGCACAGAAGTCTCTCAAAGGAAATAAAACCATGTACCAACACAGTCTACACCACGGAATCTATTCAGGAGAAAGTCCAAAGCATTATTTGATTTGCCAAGTTCAAGATAATTGTAACCATTCATTGCAATGTTCAATGTAGAAACAAAAGAAAATCTCCAAATTCTAAAGTGATTTGTCAGTGGTTTTCTCAACATGAAGCGTGTTAACGAAAAACCACCAGGAAGAACCAGACTTCAGAAGAGGATGCTGAATGCATAAGTGTCAATATATGGGGGGGTCTAAAGAAATCTATTGCTCATTGCAGTTTGCAAATTGGTATACCAAAACCATACTAAAAATAGTTACTATAGGATTCTGACGATGGTGTATAACACAGAGAGATGTTGGGTTTTCGGACTTTATCCATCGTCCTGGTTTTTAAGATAACTAAGAAAAAACAGGACGTTTCGGAAACTGGATCTGTTTCCATCCTCAGGTGAGGTAAAACACCTATTCTGTTGGGTCCCTTAGAAAGAGCTAGCCTCAATCATTGGAGGTCCAGTGAGTTAATCAATACTGAAGGTTGCATGCCAACTGTGCTGGCCATCCACCAGGACCAAACAGATCCATCCTCTGGCTTCACCCATCTTAGAAGTAAATTTTCTTTACTCTTGCCATGCAGGGAGAAGCCAGAATAGGTAACAGACCTGGAATAGGTAACTGGAGGCACAAGAAAGGGTAAAAACTTAAACAAAATATTCCTTTGTCCCAGTCAATTTCTTCTTTCACTATACACTAATGTACTGGGGGACCTTAATATTAACTATTCCTGAATGGAAAGCGATAATATTTTTCAAAGATTCTGGATGTAGTAATTAACCAAAATAAAATACAAAAATTTAAACATTTTCAATGGGCAGAATAATTGTAGCCTTTCCTGTTCTTTTTTTTTTATTTCAATTTTTACATTGTCATATGAAGCAGCAAATAGTAGGATGACTGATGAATTGGAAAGGATTTGGAAGGAAACAGCCATAGCTTAATCAAAGTATTATTCTGGCATTTGCCTGGAGGGACTCAGAAGCACTACGAAATACCTCAGTCAAGATAGCCAGTGTTCTCGTTGAGATGTGAATAAAGCTGCTCCTGAACACAAGTCTACAGAGTGTTACTACTACACCAACCTACCTGGTTTCTTCATCTTTATCTTAATATATAACAAGAGATCAATTTCATTAAGTAGTGCTCTTGTTACAACTGACAGAAGTGTACTGTAGGATGCAAACCTTACGCACATCAGAATTCCTAATTTTTTTGTTACAAATGGTGGTTATCTTGCCCAGTTTTACCCTAAAATAAATAACTTATATTTATTTCATACAAAGAACTCTGCTGGATGGTCTGCCCTTACATAGCTCTGTGCATTTCAGCTATATAAATATACCACATATTAACGTCAGAACAGAGGCTAAAACAGAATGTTCATGAACACTTTGATGTCAATCATAACTTGCAATTAATTAAAAAGAAAATAAATAAATCTAAAAAATGAAATGAGTAATTACTATGTCCATTTCCTCATAAGTCCATATCATTATTTACATACAATTAAATTCAGGTCTGAAATAGTTTCCAATTTATTCCAATTTGATTAATTATGCAAGAATTGTGTACTTACGAGTATAATTGTTGTTACTGATATTAATAACAGAAAATAATACTTTCCTTCTTCATATTCATAAATATGTTGCAATGAAATCCACAAAAGTATTCCTGTACAAGTGGTATATTTATTTTATACAGTGTGCGATAATATTAGTTAAATGCTGGACCAAACAGCTAGCTTGGTACTTGCAGTTGCAGCTTGTTACTGGGAGAGTATGAGGAAGTTGTATCTACAACCTTCATATCCGGCAGTACCTCTTCCCACGCTGCTAGGCACTGTAACAACATACTGAACATGTAGCCAAGGTTTGGAAAGTTATAATAACCTCTACTTTGTAACTCAAAAGCATTTGAAAAAACTAATACATAATCATCATTGCCTGTTATGATTAAACTTTTGAACAATGATGAAAAGAAGGATTTTTATACTCTCCAACACATATATAATGTGAAAACTGAAACTGCATTATTTTTAAAGTACCATAATCTGCTTATTTCAGCATACACATTTAAAACATTTTCACTTTCCTCCATGTGGCCAGTCTAGGGGTGACATATGGGAAACAGTGGCAAAGGCACCAGTGTATTCACATCAGTAAAAACAACAAATAATTAAGCAAACAAAATGAGAAAATCGAAACAAAGTCCATTAATACAAATGAGCAACCATATTTTTCAAGCCCTAAATATAATATAATGAATCTATGTATGAGACACAAATACTGTAGCTCTCCAGTGATACCAGCTTCATTTACAATGAAATTTACATTTCTTCTGTTTCAGGAGAAGGGGCAAACACAGTGGAATTTAGTGGATTATGTAATTAGAACATACACTTTCTTAAATAAAAATCAAGTATTATTTACAAATCTGAATTAGTATAGTAGAAAAGTTCACTTTTTTAAGTATTTCTTACCAGAAAATCATAAAAACTGTACCATGTTTCATAAAGATACAAATGACACATATAAAAAAGGAGAAAATTTTAATGTATGCTCATCTAAAGAACAAAATTTACAAATTTTATATGCAATTGTTCCTTTTGGCTACTTTAATTTGCATGTACGTGAATGTGTATTCACAGGACATGTTCAATATTTTCAGACTACTTATACTGTACTGCTTCTAAACTACTATAAACTGAATTTCTGTGTTAATGATATCAACACAGAAGTCCATTACTTGAAGAAATCGCGGCGGCCCGGGTTCGATCCCGGGTCTGGTCAAGTGGGATTTGTGGTGGACAAAGTGGCACTGGGGCAGGTTTTCTCCGAGTATTTCAGTTTCCCTTGCCAATCTTCATTCCAACAATTGCTCCAAAATCACCCTTACCTATCATCTGGGGCTGGTACAATAGGTCAGAAGTGGCTGCATTACAAGGGACTTAGTCCCACTAGCAATAAAATAAAATACTTGAAGAAAGTCAGTCTGGATGAATTTCTTTGTAACACACAGAATGCAGTTTACTTCATGTGATACATTTTGAAGTGTAATTAATATGATGGTGTTGTAATATTTCATTATACCTGTTCATAATATTTAATTTGTTGATTAGCTAGTGACACAAACAATTTCTTTAGTTCATCCTTCTTCTCATACTGCCAGCGATCCAAATCAGCCCTCAGATTCTCATTAGCACATTCCACCTTATCCTGATGTTCCTATTAAAAAAAAGAAGTATCAGCACACGAATGTTTCAGACAGACAGAATTCTAAGCCTTCTCTTTATAGCTGTATTCTAACCAACCTTACTTGAACCCACAGTGATAATGACAGAACTTCAACACAATATTATCTGTGTTATATCGCAACCAAGGAGACTACGGAGACAAGATGTCATACTATAGAAATGCAATGAATTATCATGAGTTCCATACATGAAATTGCAAGAATGGTTTACATATGAATGAGCTATCAACTTAGCCCTCTGGAGTATGGCTTTAATCTAAAGAACACTTAAGAGCTCAGGTTTATCTCAAAGAAAATATATTACTCCTCAACTACAAAGACCAATTGACTATTGCTGTTAGGGAAATAATCACTGCTTATTCTCAAAATTAATAATACGAATACTTTGAAATTACTTGGACTGACAATTGATAGTATGTTAACATAGAAGGAACATATTAAACAAACAGCCAGGAAATTGAGCTCGGCTTGTTATGCTATAAGAGTACTAGTCTCAATATTGTCCCTAGAGAGCTTACTGATGATGTACGTCATAATACATATGTTCATTCTATAATGTCATGTGGCATAATATTCTGGGGGAATTCAACGTATAGTACTCAAATCTTTAAAATTAAAAAAAGAATAATTAGGGTAATAATGAAAGCAGGAAATAGGGACACTTGTCAGCCTCTGTTTAAAATATTAAACATTCTTCCATTTTATTCACAGTATATATTTTCAATATCGGTCTTCATAGTTGAAAACATGGACAAGTACGTAGCAAATTCAGATATTCATAACATTTATACTAGACAAATATTCGAATTACATTATCCAACTTATAAATCAACCTGGGCTCAAAAGGGAGTATCTTACACTGGGATTAGAATATTTAATAAATTACCACTTAGTATAAAAAATTTATCACAAGATTTAGATAAATTCAAATATTCCCTTAAAAATTTTTTGCAGGTGGGCTCTTTTTATTCTTTAGATGAGTATTATAAATGGAAAACAAGGATGACTGTGTCAATTACAGATAAATAAAACAACACTAGTCATTTTTAAAAAACTTTTACTGTATAATATCTATAATTCTCTAGATGTGCTTTTTCTCTATTATAGACAATATTAATATGTATTTTATTACGATAATAAGTTGCAATGCAAGTGTTATATGCATGTTGTTTTTAATTATAACATTGTCCTTTTGGGTTTGAATTGTAAGAAAAAAAAAGGGATAAAGGGGGAATATTGATGTGATTTGTATTTCAGTGTGGCACCATGCTGCATAGTGTTGATGATGAGAGTAAATTTCCTTGTATCAATAGTTATTGCAACAATGGTTGTATATAAGTTGTAATATATTTATGATGTCCTCTGGATTGATTTTATAGTAACTTGGGCTTTGACATGTTCTACATCTGGAGGCGCCATCGCCAAATGTAGATCTGATGAACAAAAATAAATTGAAATGAATTGAATTTAAAAGCTCTAAATTTGCTCTGTGGACAAACTGCAGAATTTCTAATGTTAAAGCAGATGGTATATATGGTAACCATTGCACTTCAAAGAGTTAATAACAAAACCTCTAAAGTGAATGATTTCATGGTGGTTGCCATATTTACCTGGAATATTTACACATTCTCTTATCAATAGATTGTGTCAAAAAGTGAATATTACTTTCTACAGTATAATTCTACATGCTAGACTGAGGTATGGTGATGCAGTACGGATATCTGTGCCAATGGAGTCCACCACAGTCCCTTAACGAACGTCAAGATGAATATTTCCTTTGATGAAATTTTGCCCGCTGTTTATTTTAATGAAAAGTACAATTAAAGTTGAATTTGTGTTCCACTGCAGCATGGATATTCACTCCCAGACTGTCGAAGAAATTCTTTGATCAACACTGAGACAAATACCCCCCCCCATATAAAACTCTGTTCAATGCAAAACTTTCATGAAATATGCAATTAACGATTAGGGGACGGGCCATTTAAATTCCGTTAGTGGCAGCGGGATGGAGTTAATTTAAATGCCCGCCATTGTAGAGTAATAAAAATTGTAATCACGTTACTCAAAATGCTGTGATTTCTACAATTTTTGTGATAAACGAACGAAATAAACGCTACTTTTATCTAGAAAGTATATAGAATCAGATACTGTAATTTACAGATTTTAGAATCTGTAAAAATTGTTACACTGATTCCAAAAAAAAATTTTTCCCCAATTTTGAGCGTCTGTCCACAAAAATGTATAAAGCTTCTGCACAATACGTTTCTGTAGTATAAATGCATGGTGCTGACGCACTGTCTGTTTTTTATCTGGCAATAGGAGAAGATGTTTTCGTACTGCACATTCTGCCATCACGTAGACTTCCTCTATACCCGAGTGAGGGCGAGTTCTTATCCTACATTGCCTTATGAATCTCTGTTTGTTTATTCACGTATGTCAGACTATCCACACAGAGGCCGTTCTTGGAATATCACCTCATTCCACTTGCTTCCACGTCCCTTCAGAATAAACTGTAACACATTCTGAATGGTGTGATTTATGAGTGGCCTCTCAATTTCAACTTCTTCAATGCGAAAAGGGGCCATGGTGCATAATTGAAATTGCAATGTTTTATAAGCGTTATGAATAGAGGACACCACTCGCCATCACTGGCTTACTTCCTGCTAATACGAGACTAAAATTGTGTGTGCGCACTTTGCGTGGAAAACAGAGTTAATTATGGAGAAAGTGCATGAATTGAGACGTTGGGCTCTGCATTCAGTGACATGGAACATTCAGTTAGATGATGCAGGAGGGAAGACAGTCTACTTATAAAGCTGGTGTCCAAAAATAATGTAAGTACAACAAGAATTTCTATCTTAAAATTAGATTTTGAAACACTGTGCGCATGCGCGGCCTGCGAGTCACCATATGGTGTCTTTCGGCCATCTCGGCATAATTTAAGGGTCCCCATATGGTGTCTTTCGGCTCATAAAGGTTAAAGTTGAATATGATGGAGCAACATGGTATAGATATTCCAGCATATGGACTCCACCTTATGATTTGTTGATTAACACTGTGACAAAAAATGTCCCTTGATAAACTGGGGACAAACATAATTTTTGCAGAAAATATAAGTAAAGTTGAATGAGATTTGCACCTAGATAAAATCTGTACCAGTACTAGATACATATTGTGACATGCAGACCCGTTGTTAGGCAATGACCACAAAAGAAGCAGCTATGAAACAGTCGCTGATAAGTAACAGCTTCACAAACAAGTATGCTTTCACGGAAACAATTGCACAGCTATAATGAAACAGTGTTTTATGTCCAGTCTGTGCCAAGGTGTTATAAGCAGGACAGTTAGTGAGAGTCAGTTGAGTTGAGCTGAGTTGAGGTGGTTGGTTGGATGGTTGGTGAGTGACTGAGTTAGAGAAATGCCGAGGTTCAGTCGTAGTGAGCTGCTGCTGTAAGAAGCAGGTAACTGAGGCTGGGGACAGTTTGGACACAGAGGAAGGGGAATGTCCACTTTTGGAAGCCACTACCAAGCAACAGGTAGTGAAGACATGACTGTGGACATGTGTGTCCACATACATGCCCCCCTTCCCCGGGAAGATTCCTGGTACTCATTTCTGTTAGAGGCTGAGTCGACCTCAGGGCCATAGTGCGGCTGGAAGGATTAGATAAATTGAAAAAATCCACCTCACCGGAACTTAAATCTGTGACCTTCTGGCTTGTCGCATAGTGCCTCAACCAACCATGCTACCACGTGTCCCCACAAAAGTGTGTATATTTTAAAATATGTACAGTCCAGGAGTGTAAAATTGAAGTTTTACTGTATTGAAAGAGGCCTAGAGAAGCACTGCTCTCAGTCAGAATACAGGTCCCAAAGAAATGAGTTCATTCAGTTATTTCACAGGCTAGTGAATGATGTATCAATTACAAAAGTTGACAGAAATGTTAAAATGATTATGCCCTGTGAAAGAGGAACGGCTGGGGATGAAAGAAGCCATGGTGTTAAGGTACTAATAAGGTATTCACTGGGAGGCAACGAAGAAAACGACAGATGTCACGTCAGACATGTAAGAGATTATGATCTATGTTTTAAAGTATGTGGAACTGACCTCCACCTGTTTCACAAGATGCGGGATGGCTTGTGCTAACTTCTGTAGCTTATCATCTCTCACTTCTCCAGCACTCTTCCACAGAGAGGCTCCTCCAAGACTGAAGCCTCCACTACCAGATGTTTGCTCTTCTGCCAGTAACTGTATATAACACAAGCTATGACACAATTCCTGAACATTATACATTTAATATTCATATTCTTCACCTTTCTACTGCCCCTTCTGAAGATATTTCTAGAGAATGAAGACTGGCTTCTTCAGGTTTTTGTAATATCAAACAAATTTTGTTCACACTGGTTATTTTGAAAGGTTCTGTATTCCTAACAAAAACGTTACTGTCCATGTGACAGTAAGCTACTTATCATCACAAAGGGATATGACACATAAAACTGCACAAATTAGTTTGACATATTTCTTGGCACAATTACCAAACACCTTTTCAAATGTCTACAAAGAATATTACACGACCACATTCTTTATATGATTAAAATCAGTTAAAAGCCATACATTTTGGATAAACTGGCAACTTTATTCAAATTTTCATCTACAGAATTTTAATCTGATCTAGTCATAAAGTAATTTGACTAGGTTACAAGACAAATTCCATAACCTGAGCTATACATATTTTACCATAAATACGAGTACATTTTAATAACTTTAACTGTTGTTGCTGTAGTGCCCATTTTTTGATACATTTTCAACCCTTCCCTGATTGTTACTGAGCAACACAAAACAGTTTTATAAATAAAATGTGTGTATAAACCTTTGTTGTAAGCTGAAAACATGAACTGTGAGGAATGTACACATGAAAAGAAAACTGAAGAGCCACTTTATAAACCACAAATTTACAGACTAGAATACCGCCCACTTCACATCTGGAATGATATAAATTATCATCAAGTGACTCAATGATCAAGATTTTGTTTCTCTTTTCTTTTGATTGGCTTTTTAAACACATACAAGAATAATTATTTGAAATAATTTCCTCTTAATTTTTACTAATTTAAAGTAACATGTAAAGCTAAAGCATATATGGAATCCCGCTCTCTTCTTCTGTGAGAGATATATATGTATAAATCTGAAATGTCAAACTTGAGTGCAGCAAAGCTCTGTCACACACCCTTTCATATTTTACAAAATATCACTTTGCATGGCCATCAAACTACAATAAAAGCATTAATCTGTGGAAAATTACAGGATTATTCTTTGTAACTTCCAGCAATATAATTTCAAAGGAAAAGAATGAATATTATTTTGAACATGAATAAAAAAATAAATCTAACTCTGTTACAACAGTTACATTTAAATACTTCATATGTAAATGTTGCATCTGTGGTAAACAAAATGGCACTGTGTCAGATTTTCTCTGCGTGCTTCAGTTTCCCCTGCTAATTTTCATTCCACCAACTGCTCTATATTCATTAATCACACTATACAGTCTCAATACTGACAATTTTATCAAATACCAAATTTAAATATTACATTTACTTATTACTTTTCAGCGGCCTCCGTAGTCTAGGGGTAACGTTCCCACCTCATGACTCAGGGTACGCGGGTTCAAACCTGGCGGAGGTCGTGGAATTTTTAAGGGCGGAAAAATTCAGGGAACAAGTCCTCCTGGAGGGACTTTAAGCCATGGGTCCCATGTCATAGAGATATGGCATGTAAAAGAACCTCATGTCTCTAGGAGACCTCTGAGCTAAAATTGGCCAAAAAGTTTCCTGCCCAAAGTAGTTTCCAATGCCTCCGGTAGATGGGGGAAGTATTAGGTACCACTGCCAGAAGAGGGGGGACCTCTCTGACAGAAAGGGACTAACTATTAGATACCACTGCCAGTAGAAGGTTGGAACCTCGCTGGCAGAAAGGGGCTGATAGTAAGCACCAGTACCGGTAGCGTATGGAGACAGTAGAAATTAAAAGGGGACGCACAATGGACCAATAACTGGTCTAAGTGCATGGGGAAGCCCACCCCCTCAATACTGAATACTTTAATCTTTCTTTATTAACACATCTGCTCAGATTGCAGCGTAATATGACAGTGCTAGTAGTGAATAATGAACTGGGAAGAATGCAGAAGGAAGTGGCTGTCACCTACTTTAAGACCCTATCCTGACATCTGCAGGGAGGTACCGAGAAAAAACCATAAAAAATCTGACAGGGTAGCTGGTCTGCTGAGATTTGGGATCTGCCAAGTAAGATGCACAAGTCTAATTACTTGAACGAAATATTTTGTAATTGCATTTTGAAAACTGTGCTTTATCAAAACAGCCTTTCCTCAGTCTCTTAAAAAAGTAAGCTTCCTTGGACAACTTGCTGCACTGAAAGAGTAAAAAAATCTTGATAGTCTGGAGACAGACACAATTTAAAAAATGTAGAGCCATGACTTGACTGATCACAAGAGAAGTCTCACTGCCTTCTTGCCTTCATTTGTCATGGTCACAAAGTCAAACATGAAACTGACCTCAAAACATACATGACTTTGAAAACCCTGGTACAGACACTATGTATTGCAGCTGCTGAAATCATATATGAAGGAAAATATCATCACCCCACTGATAAGACCACAAAGGCAATTTCAGTTTCTTCATTAAAAGCTATGTAGGTAAGCAACCTCCCCACTTAAAACATATGAATAATCCTATAAGTTACAAATATAAGGGAGCTGGAATTGCAAATAAAATCAATGCAAAATAAAAATGATGAATAATGGCAAAAAAATAGATAAACTATCTAAACAGAATGACTGATGAAAGAACAGTGGAACTGATTTTACAGCATAAACCAAAAGGATGAAGAATCAAGGAAGACCTTGGAAACGATTAAAGGAGCATGTGAAGTCAGAATGGGCTTGATTACTTATACCATGAAGTAAAAAACAAGGAAAGTTATTCTACAGAAACTTACCAGATCTTTCTCTGCTCTCTTTTTCTTCAGCTCTTCTACAGTAAGTTCATATTCAATTTGAACTGAATCACGGCGAGTGAGAGCTTCCTTCACTGCTTCAATATAAAGCAGATATTCCTTCAGAGGCTTAAAAAGTGTAAAACAAAACAAACATAAGAGAATGTTTGGTTCAAGTGAACTATTATATTAGAGCAATGAGGTCAGAAAACTCTGTGCAATCACATTTATTTTTTATTAATTATTCCAATTTTAGGCTAATTAATTTTCCTCTTGGGTGTTCCACTTGTGTCATTATAACACACAAAGAAATTATGCCCATATTGTACGTAGGTCGTACCGAAAGTCATGAGCAACTTTTTTTTTGCATGCAACCTGGGAACAGCAAACGAAAGAAAGTATGGTGTTAGGTGGAACCAGCTGTTGTGTTAACCTTGACTGTCTTGTGACGCCAATAGCTTGCATCACGTAACCAGTATCACTCCTAAAAAAATGGCCGACAATGATACGTCGTTTCGCCAGCGTGCTGTCATCGAATTTCTCGTGAAACAGGAAATCCCTGCTGCAGTAATTCACCAGAGACTTCAGTGTGCTTATGGAAGTGTGTGCATGGGTGTGAGCAGTGTTCGAAGATGGGTCAAACATCTTAAAGATGGGAACGCCAGCATCGAAGATGAGCCTCGGAGCGGTCGTTCTCTAACAGCCTCAACTGAATGCAACATGGAAAGAGTGGATGAGATCATTCAAGATGACAGGCATGTGACTGTGGACACAATAGCCCGAAAACTTGGAATAGGGCACAGTGCAGTACAGGAGATGATTGAAAGCTTGGGCTATAGGAAAGTATGTGCTCGGTGAGTCCCGCGGTTATTGACCGAAGACCACAAAGGTCAGCGAAAAGCCATCGCCTCAGAACTGCTGCAGAGATATTGACACGAAGGCGATGATTTTTTGCTCTGTATTGTGACAGGTGATGAAAGCTGGTTTCACCATTTCAAGCCTGAAACGAAATGGAAGAGTATGGAATGGCACCATGTGCATTCTCCATCAAAAAAGAAGGCAAAGACAGTGCCATCAGCTGCGAAGGTGATGGGCACAGTCTTCTGGAATGCAGAGGGGTTTATTCTGGCCAAATTCCTGGAACCTGGGAAAAACCATCAATGCTGCTTGTTATGTCCAGACACTGTACAAGCTCTGTCGTGCATTGCACGATAAACGTCCAGGACAAAACATCATCATCCTGCATGACAATGCTCGCCTTCACGCCACTCGCCTCACATTGGAAGAAATTGCAAAGATGGGGTGGGAAGTTCTTCCACACCCCTCCTATAGCCCTGATCTGGCACCCTCCGACTATCATCTTTTTGGATTTGTGAAGGATCAGCTGCGTGGACAACTTTTTGAGACAAGGGCGACAATTCAGAAAGCAGTGTGTCAGTGTCTTTGGATGGCTGGACCGGAATTTTACAGAAGGAGGATTTTCAAACTCAAGCTCATTGCCATATAATATGCATATATTAGTTTCTCTAACTCAAAAACAATGAAGACATCTCTAATAAATTTAACACAGAGGCTGTTAAACAATATTTGAACTGTACCACATTTGTAAAGGATTTATTATCTATCTCTCTGTTATACAAGAATTTAGTCACTGCCTGGCAATTTATACCTTTCAAGAGAGACAAGCATAGATAGCAAGTAAAGCAATAAATCATGTATTCTGGTTGGGGGTAGATCAGAGGACATGATGGCTGGCCATGAGTGATGACCTAGGTTTAGTTCACTGTTTCATGTAATGGGTTAAGATCATCATCTGACGTGGATTCACGGCATGTATGGGTCATTCCATGTGAAATCTTCCAGAAAGGTCGCTCACCATTTTTAAAAAAAATTCAAAATTTGTACACTTATTTATACATATTTTCACATCTAAAAAAAAATGTTAAAAAAAATTGTGATCCGCTCGGTTCTCCTGGTACAGCCGTTTTTATAATGCGAAAAAACGCGTTTTCGGCTCAAATGGAGGTTTGCATTATCTTCTGTATCTCAATAAGTACTGAAGTTAGAGACTCAAATGAAAAACCAATTTGTTCCTCATGATATGGACAACAAATCGTATCATTACAAGGTTTTACTCAACTCACTTCCTCTAGGTGTAATTAAGCTTGAAACTTACCTATCGATTTAGGGAAAAACGCTATTTTTGACCTTCAGAAACCAATGGGAGGGGGAAAGTATCAGATCTGTGGTTTCTACCCTTTGTTTTCTCCTACATGAAGAATATAATCACTTAGTTTTGAACACCGTACCTATTTTCCAAAATTTTCCAGGAGTTTCCAAACTTTGCTCTGGGCCCCCAAATTGGCCATTTTTAACATCTCATGTCTTCGGTGGAGAAGCTCCGAAAATTTTTAAATTCATAGCAAATAGTGCACTATTCTAGAGAAACTTGAAGTTAAAATTACAACTTTTATATTCAACTACTAGCAAAGTTGTGTCCACTTTGAATTTTACCAACCCCCCCCCCAAAAAAAACCCAATACCTCAACAATTGGCTTACCTGCATCCAATGGTATTAGTTCTTTGTGTACTCTGATGAATATTTTCCAGTTTGTTTGAAAGTACACGTAGTTCAGTAAGTGTCCATTATCAGGAATTCTTCGAAATCATCGGACTTGGATGTTTTATAACACCTGACCGTGTTTTCCTCCAGATGGACGACCCAGTGTTTTTCTCTTGTGTGGAGCAGTTTTGCACTTTTGGAACATGCTTTCTACAATGATTTCATTTCTTGTAACTTCCTCTTTTGGCACAAAAAATAAACTATTCCTGGGATATTTTCTGTGCAGAATATTTACAGTTCTAGCGGGCACATGATTTGATTAAAATGAGTTCTTTGAAGACTGGCTTTCGCTGCTTGCCTCTTCGTGGTGCTGCCAATGTCATCACAGGCATTCTTCCCATGCAAGGTGGCAAAGAATTTCCATTCTGCTTCAAGTCCGAAGTCTTCATAGTGATGACATAAATTGGAAAGATTCTTTTTGTTTTTATATTGGCTTCCAGCGCCATCACTGAAATAAATAACTTTCCTGACTGAAGGCACATTTTCNAAGAAATTTTTGGAACACATAAACTGTGGCTCTATCGTGCTTTACATGATCACTGATTATACACAAGCCTGGGCATTTTCTTATAGTGTCCGCCTTGTAGTAATACACAAAAGGGTGAAGTGTAGACTGTTGATTTACCCAATGGAAACTTTGAATATCGTCTTGAACGAGAAACGAACAATTTTCTGTAAAATCTGTAAAAGTTAAAGTGCCCACAACTTCGCTATTACTTGAATATCAAAGTTGTAATTTTAACCCCAAGTTACTCTAGAATAGAGCATTATTTGCTAAGAATTTCAAATTTTTCGAAGCTTCTCCATCGGAGATATGAGATGTTAAAAATGGCCGATTTGGGGCCCAGAGCAAAGTTTGAAAACTCCTGGAAAATTCTGAAAACAAGGTACAGGGTTCAATCTATGTCATTATATTCCCCATGTAGGAAACAACAAAGGGTGGAAACCACAAATATGATACTTTCCCCCTCCCATTGGTTTTTGAAGGTCAAAAAGAGTGTTTCTCCCAAAATTGATAGGTAAGATTCAAACTTAATTAGACCAAGAGGAAGTGAGTTGAGTGAAACCTTGTAATAATATGATTTATAGTCCATATCATGAGGAACAAATTGGTTTCTTACTGGAGTCTCTAACTTCAATAGTTATCGAGATATGGAAGATAACGCAACCTCCATTTGAGCCGAAAACACGTTTTTCGCATTATAGAAACTTCACTATTAGTTGAATATCAAAGTTATAATTTTAACTTCAAGCTGCTCTAGAATAATGTACTATTTTCTATGAATTTCAAAAATTTCGGAGCTTCTCCACGGGAGATATGAGATGTTAAAAATGGCCGATTTTGGGCCCAGAGCAAAGTTTGGAAGCTCCTGGAAAATTTTAGAAAATAGGTATGGTGTTCAAAACTATGTGATTATATTCTTCATGTAGGAGAAAATAAAGGGTAGAAACCACAGATCTGATACTTTCCCCCTCCCACTGTTTTTGAAGGTGAAAAATAGCCTTTTTCCCAAAATTGATAGGTAAGATTCGAGCTTAATTAGACATAGAGAAAGTGAGTTGAGTGAAACCTTGTAATAATATGATTTATAGTCCATATCATGAGGAACAAATTCCATTTCAGCCGAAAACGCGTTTTTTCGCATTATAGGAACTTCGCTATTAGTTGAATATCAAAGTTGTAATTTTAGCTCCACATTACTCTGGAATAGAGCATTATTTGCTATGAGTTTAAAATTTTTCGGAGCTTCCCCACCGGAGATATGAGACGTTAAAAATGGCCGACTTTGGGCCCAGAGCAAAGTTTGGAAGCTCCTGGAAAATTTTGGAAAATAGGTACAATGTTCAAAACTACGTGATTATATTCTTCATGTAGGAGAAAACAAAGGGTAGAAACCACAGATCTGATACTTTCCCCCTCCCATTGGTTTCTGAAGGTCAAAAATAGCGTTTTCCCCAAAATCGATAGGTAAGTTTCAAGCTTAATTACACCTAGAGGAAGTGAGTTGAGTAAAACCTTGTAATGATATGATTTGTTGTCCATATCATGGGGAACAAATTCGTTTTTCATTGGAGTCTCTGGCTTCAATAGTTATCGAGATACAGAAGATAACGCTAACCTCCATTTGAGCCGAAAACGCGTTTTTTCGCATTATAAAAACGGCTGTACCGGGAGAACCGAGCGGATCACAATTTTTTTAACATTTTTTTTAGATGTGAAAATATGTACAAATAAGTGTACAAATTTTGAATTTTTTTTTAAAAATGGTGAGCGACCTTTCTGGATGATTTCACATGGAATGACCTGTATGCTAAATGCCACTCTCACTCCACAAGCCCTGCAGGCAACCTGCCACATATATGACACATACATGAATGTGTAGGGGGAAGCAGTGACTGATAAAGACAAATTCAATTTGATTAATTTTCTGTTATCTCTGTATGTACATTCATGCTACTCTGTGTGCATGCATATACACTATAAGCAAAGCCAATACAGTAAAACCTGCTTAAAATGGAACACAAACTATATGGAAATCAGTTTTAATGGAAAGTTTATGTTCCTGAGAATATGGAGTAAAATTACCTCCAATAAACACAAACTATTTATAATATAAATGCAAATAAAAACCAGATGTTTTAGAGGATATATTTTGGTTGAGTACTTACTGTCTTCAGATATTATTTTATTCCAAAATGTGCTTTCTGAAATTAATCTTGTCACAAATGGAAAAGAATTGTGGTGCCTAACAAAAGAGGCATAGAACATATAAATTTAGGGAGATAATGTGAAACAAACAAATAAGAACTGAAAAATTGTAATGTTCAGTAACATTACATGGTTAAATGTAACACAAATGTAATAAACAAATAAAGGGGATCGAAAAGTCGCGCACATCATATTAAAAGTTGTTATAAATTGTATTGCAGTTAATATAATTATATCTCCTACTGGCAGATGGTGGGCACGTGGTAGCATAGTTGGTTGAGGCGTTATGTTACAAGCCAGAAGGTCACGGGTTCAAGTCCCGATGAGGTCACTGAATTTTTTCAATTGACCTGATCATTCCAGCCGCACTATGGCCCTGGGGTAGACTCAGCCTCTAACAGAAATGAGTACCAGGAATTAATTAAATAATTATCCTGGGGAGTAAAGTGCAGCCTGTGCATAAGGCTGACAACCTTACCGCCATCTTTGAGCCGATTGTCTAGATAATGTGGGCCCCTCAATGTCTCACAACCCTATGGGCCTTCAGGGCCTGTTACAGGGATAGCTTTACTTTATTGCTAGATGGTACTGTAGGAGTACTAACAATGAGTAGAAACACCATCTGTTGTGTACCGGTCATACAACATCTGCAGTACAGCTTTGTTTATTGCGTGACAGACATGTCGTTTTTCCAAGAACGAGTTTTCATTGTGGAACATTAATTTGCCAGTCGTTCTTATGCACATGCTGCAGACGAGTTTCATTGGGAATATCTGGATTCTGCAGTTCATAACAATTAGACGATAAAGAGAATAATCAACCAATTTCAGGAATGTGGATCAGTTTCAGATAGGAAGAGATCCGGGACACCAGTCATTTTGACTGAGGCTAAACTGGCTAACATGGAGAAAATGCTGCAGTGTTCCGCTTCAAAAAGCCTGAGGAGACTATCAGTGCAATCAGGGATTTTGTACGGAAGTGCTCAGAAAGCAATGAAGTTACACCTTCATGCATATTGTGTTCGCTGTGTGCAGGAACAGACGGACTTGGATAAAGAAAAATGCTTAGTGTACTGCAGATGGTTTCGGATATATGTTGGCAACCATGGAATTGAAGAGTTTGATCAGGTTTTCTTCACTGACGAAGCGTGGTTTCACCTTAGTGGCTACGTGAACAGTCAAAACAATAGTATTTGGTCATCTGAAAGTCCACATGTGTTACATGAAAAGCCCCTGCACTGTCAGAAAATTGGAGTGTGGTGTGCTGTATCACGTCGTCAAATAGTGGGCACAATTTTCTTTGAAACAACAGTGAACAGTCCAGTGTACCAAGACATCATTAAACAGTTTATTGCGCTTCTTGAAGTTGATGAACATAAGTGATGGTTGCAGCAAGATGGTGCCACATGTCACACATCTAGTGAAACCATGCAGTTCTTGCATGAGTTTTTCGGTGACTGTCTCATTTTGAAAGGATTGTGGCCCCCACATTCGCCCGGTTTGTCACCTGCAGATTTTTTCCTCTGGGGGTACCTCAAGGGAATTGTCTATAAAAACAATCCGCATATACTGGATGACCTCAAGAGGAACATTACGATGGCGATTAACAGCATCAGTTTACAGGTGCTCCACAAAGTGGCCTCAAACATGGTGAAAAGAGCTCGCGCATGCATTGCTGAACAGGGAAGCCATTTCGAGCATATGGTGTAAAGACATGATTTGATTTTGCATTTCTAAGATGTAAGGTTATAAACATTAATAGTAAGTGCTGTATGTCTTATAGTTTGTGCATTAAACCAGCAAAATATAATTGCTTAGTCTGATGTGCGCGACTTCTTGATCTCCCTGTACAAAGGATATACTTTATGTATACTTTATAAAATTTTTAAATAGAGTTAAGTACCTGTGCTAATTGAACAGCTCTCTGAAACAGAAACATATTCAAGTCAATGGGAATATCATTATACATTTATTTTACCTTATAAGTTTACACATGCACGCACGCACACTGTCGTTGCCAAAAAATAGCATATTTACCTGAACTATATTAGGAGTGAATGTAACAAGAACATGTTGCTGGGCTTGTGTGTTATGTTCTATAGCAGCAGCCATGGCTAGCAACACTGGACTGAGTTCAGGTTCTGATGCAGACCACAGTGTGAAGATAGGGTGCATCTGATTCAGTTCGCTTAGGTAATCTGACAGCAAAAATGATTAAACATAAAAATTATATGAGGGTATAGTTCCAATATAATTCTGCTTTAATATTTTGTTCCATATAAAATTTTGATATGGATACAGTGGTTTGGAGATGTATTTGGATTCCTCTAAGAGCATAAACTAGGAGTTCTGAGTAGAAATCATAAAACCCACTTTCTTATTTCACTGCTTCTAGTCCCACAAGCCTTGTACTGTTAATGTCGTATTCAGAACTTTCTCTTCTCAATATTGTTCAGGGCGGCTCTGAGACCCACTCAGACTCCTGTACAATGGGTATCAGGGGCTCTATCCTTGGAGCCTGAAGTTGACCATTCGCCTCCAACTAGTACCAAGGTCAAGAATATGTGGATCTATTCATCCACTCCCCATACGTCTTCATGGCGTAGTGTTTAATTAGTTAAGCATAGGGACTTTATCTTTCATCATCATCATCATCATCATCACTGGCACGACAGCCCTTTGTGAGCCCTGGCCTTCCTCAGGATTGCTCGCCATTCTTCTCTATTAGATGCTACATGCCTCCAGTTCTTTACACCCAAAATTCTCATTTCCTGCCACACACATTCTTCCCATCTTAACCTTGGTCTTCCCACTCTCCTATTTCCTTCTGGTTTAGTATTAAGCATTTTCTTGATAGACTTTATCTTTACCTATTAGTATTCATCATTTCAGGTCCTCGTAACAAATGGTGCTAGCACTCCTCCCACCCAACAAGATCATGCATCCATCACATTCCTGTTACCCACTGGAGCAAAAAAAGTATGACGATGGGGTGGCCTTACTTGTACATATGCATCTGCATGCACCTAGCCACCCATGCAAGCACTCAGATATAAACACACTCACATAGCAACTTAATCTCATAAGCCCACTTTCTTTCCTTACGATATAAAAACAGGCTTAAAATAATGTTCTGTATAGCAAAACAGTAAATCAATTCTATACTAACCTTGTCTTTCTTTGTGGATACGTTGGCTAATCCTATCCACACTGTTTAGTTTCTCTCCAAGAGAGGTCACATATTCACGGACCTGCTCAAACTCTTGAGTGCGCTGCCGCATCATGTACACTGCCGCCAGGTTGTGGAAAGAGGTCGACATTCGGCCAAGGAAACCTTGACGACTCTTACGGTGAATTAAGAATTCCTACCATAAACATGAATGAATAATTTCAATAAGGGTGAAGGCCACAACTTCAGCATAACTAAGTCCTACTAAAATATTACAACAAAATCTTGTGAAACTCACTGGCATACTATTTAGATGCTTAAAAATACACGTAGGAAATGAGTTAAAAATGTCCAAATAAATTGCTGAAAACTATCATGATACTATCATCATACTGACTTACTATGCCTCTTGTCCAATAAGCAAACTACACTAGCTATTTATTCAGAACTGAACATTTCACACCTGGCAAAGAATACTAATGTCTTAATTCTGATTCATATTGGGGTAATGTAACACTGGTTGGTTTGCTGGCTTGTTGGTTTCTAATATTGCACTTTGACAAATAAGTCATTTGTGCCTTTAACCTCAACCTGTTGGTATATTTGTGACTCATCTCCTATATGGACACAATTTTGGTCCAGCCTACTTCAGTTGGGTTGGGCAATTTCAAGTTGTTTCCACTTTCATCCACCAGAGGTCTCAACAGTCGTGCAACTGCAGTGACATCCAGGAACAGAGTAGGAAGTGCAATGGGCGGCCAAGAATGGTGCCTGATTTTGCCTTCACTCATATTTTATGAGTGACAGGTCCTTTCACATACCTTAAATGTATGAAATGGAACACTGACTTTACTTCCCTTCCAAAGGAAGTTGTCCTATGAATTTTTATCACTGTTAAAAAGCCACAGACTTTGGCCAGGTATGAACCTGCAAAGTATGTTACCATTAGACCAGTGAGGCAGACTGGATAATGTAATATTATGTAATGTAACATTAAAATGGACTGAAGCAATGCTGGTATTACAAGAAAATTTTTAATTTTCCATAAAATTTGCATAACAACTTGTACAACAGTAGAAAATTATCACTTTCACAGCTTCTAGCAGCATATTGTTATTTGAATGTCAGGTATACAAATGTTCAAAGCAAAAACATAATTTAAGCAGTTCATCAACACCCATCCAATTCATGTCACATTTGAGGAAGCTTTCAAAATATCAGAATCTGATTTAAACATGAAAGCTTATAAGTACTAGGTGGTTCAAATATGACCAGGACTGATTTTTTTGTAAACAAGCCGCACTGCACAGCAGCTGTGCAACCTTGAGAGAGTGAAGCCACAACTTCCACCCTCCCTCCTGTTAGGGTTAGAACCTGTTTAGTCCTGTCTGGAAGTTGCTAGAGTGATGACCAAACAGAAGGTACCTCGGAGCATGGAAAAACGCATTGTGATCAAATTCCTCATTGGAGAAAATGTCCTGTCTGCTGAAATTCACCACAGACTCCAACAACAGTATGGGGAAGAGTGTCTCTCACAGACCCGTGTGTTTGAGTGGTGTAAGTGCTTCAGAGAGGGCAGAGAGCACGTGGAGAATGAACCGCATGATTGTTGGCCACGAACATCCGTCACCAAGCCAAACATTGATTGTGCAGATGCACTTATTCGTGAGAATAGGTGCATCACTATCATGGAACTTGGAGCAATGCTGTCCATCAGTGTTGGTAGTGTAGAAGACATCATGAAATACCACCTGCACTATTGCAAGGGGAATGCACGGTGGGTACCATGCACTTTGACGGACGTGAACAAAATGGTGTGCATGCAAGTTGCCAGTCTCTCCTACAGCAGTTTGAAGATGAAGGTGATGCATTTTTGAAGTCTATAGTGACCACCGATGAAACGTGGGTGCACTACTTCATTCCCCGAGTCCCAGCAATCATCACATGAGTGGCGGAATACTAGTTCTCCCAAACCCAAGAGAGTGCGGAGGAGCCGTTCGGCAGGAAAAGTGATGGCAACGTTCTTCTGAGACTGGCAGGGGGTTATCCATATAGACTTTCTGACAGATGCTAGAACAGTCAATGCTGCTTATTACTCAGACCTCCTGGCAACAGACGTGAAGGAAAAGATCCGATCCAAGCGGAAGAGAGGTGGAAAGCGGGTAGCCTTCCTTCAAGACAATGCACACCCCCATACGGCCAAAACAGGCCAAAACAAAAGTGGAAACCCTCCGGAAATTGAAATGGAACCTTCTGACACATCCGCCGTACAGTCCCGACTTGGCACCAAGTGATTTCTACCTATTCAGAAGGCTCAAATCAGACTTGCAAGGCATGTGGTTTGTGGACGACACCGTCAGCCAGAATGTTCGGGAGTGGATACGCCATCAACCACAAAACTTTTTTGAAAAGGTCATCAGGATGCTTCCAGAACGTTGGAAAAAATGTGTTGACTCCCGAGGGGAGTACGTTGAAGACTGACATGTGCAAGTAAGTGTTTGGCAATTTTGGTTAAAAATAAAATCAGTCCCAGTCATATTTGAACCACCTTGTAGATTCTAAAGGGTTCTGACAATGGTGTATAACACTCAGAAATACTGGGTTCTTGGACTTCTTCCATTGTCTGGTGTTTAGAAACTAGAAAACATGATTTTTGGAAACTGGAACTGTTTCTGTCCTTAGCCTGAGAACAGAAACAGATCCAGCTTCCAAAACATCATGTTTTCTAGTTCCTGGAATACCAGATGATGGAAAAGATCCAAAAACCTGGTATTTCTGAATGAAAGCTTATAGTTTGAAAACACTTTCAATTAATAATATTTTTCTGGTATATCATCCAAATCTAGATGCTATGTCAAACTACACAGTTTTCAATTTAAGATGCTCCAAATATGCTAGAAAGCTAGCCAGCCATCACTAGTTTGGTGCAAGCATAGATGTCAGGTGTTATTGTGATGACTCATGCACAAAATATTACAAACAAAGAAGGTTGTTGTCTTTTCCTCAGAGTGGACTGATGTTGAGAATATGGTGCAAGTACGCACAACATGTGTTCTTAGTTGAAATATATGCTACAAAATCATGATACAGGATATGCCATCATAAATTTTGCCTAAAATGTCCTGGTGTTAATGTTCCTAGAAAATCAATGATAAGAGATATTGATAAAATAAATTTTGTAGTATGAGTCAATATTGAACAAGAAGTAGAACAGAAAATGGAATTTATCCCAGATATGTTCTTTCTTAGTGATAAAGCATGACTGCATTTAAGAGGCTATGTCAACACTCAGAACAACTGCTACTTCAGTTCATAAAATTCACATCAGTCACATGACACATCCTCTTCATAATATTATGGTAGGAGTATGGTATGCAGTTACCTCTTGACCATTCTTTTTTACCAGTTAAAGGACCAGTCGCATGATATCATGCTTTTGGCTTTTAAATGTGGTGGACCGGTCGCATGATATCATGATTTTAGGACATATTAGGTTGCAACACACTATAACTTGCTATTTTGCTGCGCAGCTGCATAGATACTGAGCCATAAAATTCCGGAATGTTTGCTTAGAATTCAGTAACATGACTTAGCTGTTTTCTTAACCCCCTCTAACAGAAAATGCTTTGCCTCTCTTCAATTTGTTTGTACCAGCCAGTAGTTAGTGGTGGGGTATGAGTCAAGGACAAATTCTTCTCTGATGAGCCAGCTAATGTGCCTTGTGAGACACATAGTGATGGTGACTCAGACAGTGGCAGTGAGAGGGGAGAACAAAGAACTGTGGCCACAGACAGTAAAAGTGACAGTAGCTCTGACGAAAATGTGGGGACAGCAAGAAAAAAAAAAACACACACACACAAAACTCTAAATCCTGATTCAAAATTGAAATACAAAGCATTTCTGATGAATGTGGCAAAGGCCTGGGCTACAGACCACATGGTGGCAGCAGAACCAGAGTAAGACACAGATTTAGTGCGACCAGGCCCATCAACTCCCACCCCACACAGGCCTCATGTGGACCCCCCAGGTGACTCTCGGGTGATATGCAGAAACATACCCTCGTGAAAATTGTGAAAAGTGAACATCCCAAGGGGAAGCATCCTTCTAGGCAATGCCGTGTTTGCACAGTTCACCAAA